>NW_003852715.1:223223-228451 GCF_000181295.1 Otolemur garnettii
GTGGCTGGCGCCTTAGCCGGTTGAGCTATAGGCGCTGAGCCAGGGAAAATTATTTAAAAGTGATCATTGGGGGCTTAAAAGGCAAGGAATATAGATTTAAATGAGGTTTCTTGATCTGCTATCTTGGGAAATAGCTGTCTACTTCCTGGATTCATCTGTTTCAGGAGCCTAGGGATTGGCCTGGAGATCCTTACTTTCAGGTCACCTGTAGAGGTCGTCCTCCAACCATCTCGGTATATTTTGGCATGCCTCGGGTGAATCAGGAGGTATTTTTCTTTTACTTTTATGGCAGTGTTAGTGGTTAACAGTACTTCATCAGGGCCTTCCCAGCAGGGTGACAGTGCATGTTTTCTTATAAAAATTTTGATGTACTCACGATCTCCTGGTTGAAAGGCTTATCAGTTGGTGAAGACCATGCTTTTTTCACCGGTTGATAATATGCTCCAAGTACATTAATCAGTGCCTGTATAAAGCTAGTCATGGTACCAAATTGTTCATTCAGATGGCTATACTTTCCAGTCAGCCCAGGAGGTTTAGGGGTGCCAGTAGACATCAGGTAACCAAACACTATTTCAAAGGGTGTTAATCCATGTGTTCTATTTGGGGTATTATGGACTTTTATAAGGGCCAGAGGTAATGCTTCTGGGCATTTAAGTCCAATGTCTTGACATGTTTGTGCCAAACTTCTCTTTATGTCTAGGTTTTTACATTCTACCTGTTGTGAGGATTGAGGATGATATGGGGTATGAAATTTTAATGAGTACCCCAGAGCCTTTGCAAGCAGATAGTTTATTTCTGCTGTGAAAAGTGTTCCTTGGGTGGTGTCCATAGCTTGGTGTTTAGGGTGCTGGCCACATGCACTGGGGCTATTGGGTTGGAACCCAGCCTGGGAGTGCTAAACAAACAAACAAACAAACAAACAAAATAGCCAGGTGTTGTGGCAGTGCCTGTAGTACCAGCTACTAGGGAGGCTGAGGCAAGAGAATCACTTGAGCCCAAGCCTTGAGGTCACTGTGAGCTATGAGACCACAGCACTTTACAGAGGGTGACAAAGTGAGATTCTGTCTCAATAAAAAGAAAAAGAAAGAAAAGAAATGTGGGCTCAGCGCCTGTGGCTCAAGTGGCTAAGGCGCCAGCCACATACATCTAACGTGGTGGATTTGAATCCAGCCTGGCCCGCCAAACAACGACAGCTGCAACCAAAAAATAGCCGGGCGTTGTGGCGGGCGCCTGTAGTCCCAGCTACTTGGGAGGCTGAGGCAAGAGACTCACTTGAGCCCAGGAGTTGGAGGTTGCTGTGAGCTGTGGTGCCATGGCACTCTACCCAGGGGGATAGCTTGAGGCTCTGTCTCAAAAAAAAAGAAAAGAGAAGAAATGTGTTCCTTGATCTGATTCAATCCATAAGGGTATACCAAATCAAGGGATAATTTCAGGTGTCAATTTCTTTACTACTGTCAGAGCATCTGCACATCTGGTTGGGTAACATTCAGTCCACCCACTAAACATACAGACCATAACTAAGCAGTGAGAAAAGCCTAAAGCTGGAGGGAAATCTATAAAATCGATTTCGAGCACCACAAATGGCAACATGGGTCTTTGGGGACTCCCTAGAGATTATTGGTCTCCTCCAGAGATTTGGTGAGATTTACAAATATTATACTGGGAATTGGTCAGAGATTCTGTAGATCCCAGGGCAGTACCAACTATTTTTTAGTTCCTTAATTATCCCCCATTTACACATAGGTCCCATTTGGTGAGGGATAAGTGCAAGCCAAAAAGTTAAAGGGAAGGGGGCCACGGTGAGTCCATTTGTTGCAATATATCATCCATTCAATAACTGTTTAGCACCATTATGTATCTATTTATCTTTTTCAGTCTGTGGAGTATTAATCTGATGATAAATGATGACAGATAAAGATAAGGGGAAGATATTTAGTTGAATGGAAAAAGCTAAGTGGGGGACCATTTCAGCAGCATGTTTTGCAGCTCTGCCCGCTCTATCTTCTGTTTCTTTAGTGTGGGCTGGACAATGAATAATAGTAACCTTAGAGGGGAGGTGAATGGCTGTAATAGGGAAGCAATTATAGACCCATTGGCAAGAGGGGTGCCAGTGGACGTTAAGAAACCACAAGATTTCCAAGTCGTGACAACTGCATGGCAGACTCCAAAGCATATTTGGAGTCTCTGTAAATAGTGAGTTTTTTCCTTCTCTAATGTGCAGCTCTAGTGAGGGCTAGAAGTTCAGCATGTTGTGATGATTTTACAACATGTTATTGAAGTAATGGTATGATTATTAACAGTGTGTACGTGCAGCACTGGCTATTTAAGCTAGACAGAAATAAAGAAAGTTGCTATTCTCCATCTTAAGGAGGTAGCCCTCTTTATATTATACTATTTCAATTGCAGGCCTATACTTTGGGTCACCGACCATCCTTTGAAAAACCTAACAGCAACATATAGCATATCCAGCTATTACACTATTGAAGGAGACAAGGAAATTTTGCCTCAAAATATGACTCATTGCTGGGCAGAGACTGTGGCTCAAGGAGTAGAATACTGGCCCCATATACTGGAGGTGGTGGTTTCAAACCCAGCCCTGGCCAAAAACTGCAAAAAAACCCCAAAAAAACAAAAAAAAAACTGCTTGGTATAAAGAATATTTTGAGTTAAAGGCCTTGATCAGGAAGCATGAAAGGAGGCCTTTCCTCTATCTACCTAAAACCTGAGTAACATGATTGGGAATCAGAAGGGGATACTGACTTCCTTTTTACATGCCATAAATCTGGCCCCGAAGTCATTTGAAGCAGGATACTCATCTCTGAAATTAATCTACAGATAAATCTGTTTCCACCCATCTATACACACTACCCCTAGCAACCACTTGCTGCACCTATACTTTTGACATTCTCCCCTCTCTCTTCCAAAAGGCATCACTGGATCTGAGTATCACTGAGACTTCGGATAATTGTTCCTGTGTTTACCCCCATGTGCATGGTCTTTGGAAATAAACCTTTTTTTTTTTTTTTTGAGACAGTCTTTATGATGTCCCAGGTAGAGTGCCATGGTGCCACACAGCTCACAGCAACCTCAAACTCTTGGGCTTAAGTGATTCTCTTGCCTCAGCCACCCAAGTAGCTGGGACTGCAGGCACCCACCACAGGGCCTGGCTACTTTTTTGTTGTAGTTGTCATTGTTGTTTGGCAGGCCTGGGCCAGGGTGAAACCCAGTGTATGTGGCTAACACCCTAGCCGCTGAGCTAGAGGTGTGAATCCTCCAGCTCACTTCTGAAACATAGCTAGTGCCAGCCAAGGGAAAACCAGAGGACACAGAAAGCCGAGTCTTACTTCTCTCCTCCCCCAACATCTTATTTGTGCAAGTTTCCTACTGTAAGTAGAAAACAGACTTCAAATGGAATGTGTACCCCTGGAGATACAGGCAGAGACACAGAGTAATTGTACATTAAAAGTATAATAATTAAAAAAAATGTAAAGATACTGTCATGCTCTTTTTTTTTCCTAGAGACATAGTCTCACTTTATCGCCCTTGGTAGAGTGCTGTGGCATCACAGCTCACAGTAACCTCCAACTCCTGGGCTTAGGTGATTCTCTTGCCTCAACATTCCAAGTAGCTGGGACTAAAGGCTTCTGTCACAATGCTTGGCTATTTTTTGTTTGCAGTTTGGTGGGAGCCAGATTTGAATCCACCACCCTTGGTATATGGGGCCAGTGCCCTACTCACTGAGCCACAGGCACTGCCCAATATTGTCACTCTCTTCACATATGTAGTATTTCTCTATGAATTCTGTTATGTACTGAAATGAATACTGGTTATAGGATTTGACACTTCTCATTTTTAGGGTATAAAAATTTCTGTGGTATAAATTTTTTATTTATACAATGGTTTAAGGATTAAACAGTGGTCAGTCTCTTTACATTTGTAGAGTTTTTCTTCAACATGAATTCTGTTGTGTACAGAGAACAGTGCCTACTGGAATGAGGCTTTGCCACATCTTTACATTGTCACCATTTTTCCTCTCCTGTGATTTCTCTTATGTTTAATAAGCCTGAGGACCACTGAAATCCTCATTCACATTTGTACGATTTCTCTCTAATACGAATGTTCTTATTTATTGTAAGGTTTAAGCTCTGGTTAAAATCATTGCCACACTGTTCACATTGGTAGGATTCCTCACCAGTTTGAATTCCTTTATGCTTAGCATGCTATGAACACCAGGTAAAGGCACTGCCACAGTCTCCATGTGGAGGGTTTCTCTCTTGTGTGATTTCTACTATCTACAGTGAGGATTGAATGTGACTTAGAGTTTGCCCACTGTCCATATTTATAAGGTTTCTCTCCAGAATAAATTCATTAATGTCTAGAAAGGTTCACAAACGAATTAAAGGCTTTGCCGCATTTTTGACCGTTGTAGAGTTTCTCTCCACAACAAATTCTTTCATGTGTACTACTAGTTGACCTACATTAAAGGGCTTTAACACATTTTTTAAATTTGTAAGGTTTATGTCCAGAGTAAATTCTTGGAGGTTCAGAAAGGAGTGAGTACCAGTGAAAGGCTTTGCCACATTCTTGACATTTGTATGGTTTCTTGACATAGTGAATTCTTTGCTGTTCAGAAACGCTTGAGTACTGGTTAACAGTTTTGCCATTGGTGGCTCAAAGAAGGAGGGTGCCAGCCCCATATGCTGGAGGTGATGGGTTCAAACTAAGTCCCAGTGAAAAAATGCAAAAAAAAAAAAAAGAAAAGAAAAGAAAAGAAAACAGTATTGCTACATTCTTGACATTTGTAGAGTTTCTCTCCAGAGTGAATTCCATAATGTACAGAAAAACTTGAGTACTGGTTAAAGGTTTTGCCACATTCTTGACATTTGTAGAGTTTCTTTCCAGAGTGAATTCTTTTTAGAAAGGTGTGAGTGCTTGTTAAAGGCTTGGCCATATTCTTCACGTTCGTAGGGTTTCTCTCTAGACCAGAGGTTCTCACACTGTGGTTGTGAACCACAGGAAGGGTATTAAAGGGCCGTGGTATTAGGAAGGTTGAGATTCACTGCTCTAGAGTGAATTCTTTTATGTCTAGTAAGGGATGATCTAATATTAAAGGCTTTGCCACATTCCTGACATTTGTAGGGTTTCTCTCCAGAGTGAATTCTTTGATGTATAGAAAGGCCTGAGTGCCGGGTAAAGGCTTTGCCACATTCTTGGCACTTGTAGGGTTT
>NW_003852715.1:228554-232516 GCF_000181295.1 Otolemur garnettii
GTAGGGTTTCTCTCCAGAGTGAATTCTTTGATGTTCAGAAAGGTGTGAGTACTGGGTAAAAGCTTTGCCACATTCTTGACATTTGTAGGGTTTCTCTCCAGAATGAGTTCTTTGATGTCTAGAAAGGTTTGTGTGCCGGTTAAAGGCTTTGCCACATTCTTGACATTTGAAGGGTTTCTCTCCAGAGTGAATTCTTTGATGTTCAGAAAGGCTTGAGTGCTGATTAAAGGCTTTCGCACATTCTTCACATTTGTAGGGTTTCTCTCCAGAGTGAATTCTTTGATGTATAGAAAGTTGTGAGTGCTGGTTAAAAGCTTTGCCACATTCTTGACATTTGTAGGGTTTCTCTCCGGAGTGAATTCTTTTATGTTTAGTAAGAGATGAACTGACATTAAAAGCTTTGCCACACTCTTGACATTTGTAGGGTTTCTCTCCAGAGTGAATTCTTTTATGTTTAGTAAGAGATGAACTCACATTAAAGGCTTTGTCACACTCTTGACATTTGTAGGGTTTCTCTCCAGAGTGAATTCTTTGATGTATAGAAAGGTATGAGGGCCAGCTAAAAGCTTTTCCACATTCTTGACATTTGTATGGTTTCTCTCCACCGTGAATTCTTTGATGTTCAGAAAGGTGTGAGGATTGTTTAAATGCTTTGCCACATTCTTGGCATTTGTAGGGTTTCTCTCCAGGGTGAATTCTTTCATGTACAGAAAGGCGTGAGTACTGGTTAAAGGCTCTGCCACATTCTTGATATTTGTAAGGTTTCTCTCCGGAATGAATTCTCTCATGTCTAGAGAGGAGTGAGTGCCTCATAAAGGCTTTGCCACATTCTTGACATTTGTATGGCTTCCCTCCAGAATGAAGTACTTTATGTACAAAAAGGCTTGAGTAATGTTTCAAGGCTTTGCCACAGTCTTGACATTTGTAGTGTTTCTCTCTGGAATAAATATTTTTATGGCCATAGATGTGTGAGTACTGCTTGGTAAGTTTGCCACATTCCTTATATTTGTAGGGTTTTTCTCCAGTATTCAAAACCTTATGGTTACATAACTTTGATCTGTGGCTAAGAGATTTGCCATCATTTTCATACTTGTTAAGTTTCTCTCCAGTATGGAGTCCTGAGCAAGATTGGAAGACTTGGCTACTTTCTTTGCATTTGTATTGTTTTTTTCCAGTATGAGTTATCTTATGTTCTGTGATGTGTGAGTAGAGCTTAGAGGCTTTCCCATAATTTTTATATTTAAAAGTTTTCTCTAAGGGATGTATCATCTTATGTCTATTTAGATTTGACAACTGTCTGAAGACTTTGCCATGGGTAGCTGTTACACATTTGTCAAGTCCACTGTAACATACTTTCTGCTCCTTCCACTCATACACACCTTCCCAGTCTTTTGTAAAGTTTAAATTCTCAGGGCTACAGCTTTGATATCTGCTCAGGATCATCTCCGGAAATAAAATATTTGTGCCCAGCTCTTGCAAATGGTCTTGGGTAGAATGATTAGATAGCACTGAAAGAAATTTAAACAATAACAATTTTAGCCACTAGCTTTTTACGAGCATCCAATAAATATACATTACATATTTTTTCTGCAAAATCATGTTAAGAATATTAGGAAGATGACACAATACAGTAGAAAGGCACCAATTATTTTAAAGATAAATAAATGTTGCATGTATACACTGCATTTTGGGGAATTCTGAAAACCAGGTAAGAATAACAGTAAAATAGGTAAGGAGAAGTTGTAGAGATAATGTAGAGGCAGGGAATTGGATCATGTATTTAATCCTAGAACTCAGGGACACTGAGGTTAATGGATCACTTGAGCACAGGTACTGAGGTCAACCTGAGCAATACTGAGACCCCATCTGGATCAGTGCCTGTAGCTTAAGTGACTAAGGTGCCAGCCACATACACTGGAGATGTAAGGTTCAAATCCAGCCCCAGCCCGCCAAACAACAACAACCAAAAAATAGCTGGGCGTAGGAGTGGCGGAATATAATCCCAGCTACCCCTGGCCATGGCAAGACAATCGCTTAAGCCCAAGAGTTGGAGGTTGCTATAACCTGTGAGGCCTAGGCACTGTACCCAGGGTGACAGCTTGAGACTCTATCTCAAAAAAAAAAAAAAAAAAATAGTGAGACTCACCCCCCAACTCTACCACAGATAGAAAAATTAGTTCAGCATCGTGGCACATGCCTCTAGTCCCAGGAACTCATGAGGCTGAGGCAAGAAGATGTCTTGTGCCCAGAAGACTGAGGATGTTGTGAGCTATGACAACACAGTACTCTTCCCAGGGTGACAATTACTTAGGCTGAAATAAATGAATAAATAAATAGATACATACATACATTTATACAGTGTGTATGGGCATACACACATATATATTTCTGAAATAAAAGGAAAAATCGTCAATAATAATAATAATGAAAGAGCCAAGAAGAATAAGAAAAGTTTGTCATATTTACCCCCACCACAGAATTTATGTTATCTTAATTGAGAATGGTGAAAACGCAAGTAATCTTCTAAATCCCAGCTTTGTCCTCAAAAGGAAAAGAGTAACACGTGTGTTAATCCTCCTTGCTTTTGAGGGTGTTTCCAAAGAAAGGTTGCTGTCTCCCATCAGTGAGAGTGCTGAAAGGAATGGTGTTATAGTTTATAAGACTGACTGGGGGTGCTAAATTCAAAGGCAAAATATTATTATAGCAGCAGAGAGATTAATGTAACAGACAAATTAAGGTCTAGCACATGATGAGAAACTCTTAGGAGGATATGTGGAAAAATGCTTCCAGTAAAAAATAACAACGCATTTCCACAGGCAAAACACTGTCCAAATATACAGTTCTCCTCTCCTTTTTATTTTTGGCCAGGGCAGGATTTGAACCCGCCACTTCCTGCATATGGAGCCAACTCCCTACTCCTTTGAGCTACAGTTGCTGCTCAAGTTCTCCTTTTCTTAATACAATGTGTGTCAGAGTCTTACAGGATACAGCCATATCACAAAGTTTGTGAAAGGTGGCTTTTCTAATCCTCAGAAATCAATGAAAACGTATAACATATACAAAATGTTAGGGGGACATAACCCAAAGAACTAAAAAAAGAAAAAAAAACCTGGAATAAACCATAAAAAATAGAGATGTCTAAATTGCCTGAAAACTTTATCTCAATTATGCTAAACGCATCAAATAGGAATGATACAGATAACTAAGTAAAATCAGAAAAATGAAGGTACCAAACACAATGAAAATGACTGAGCAGTCTCAAATGTAAGCAAAAAGGTATAAAGGATGAAGAAACCTCACCATACTTCAGCTAGGAGAAACAAAGAGTCCCATAAAAAGACAGATGAAGGGCAGCACCTGTGACTCAGTGAGTTGGGCTGCCTCCATATACTAAGAGTGGCAGGTTCAAACCCAGCCCCAGCTGAACTGCAACAAAAACATAGCCAGGTGTTGTGGTGGGCGCCTGTAGTCCCAGCAACTCGGGAGGCTGAGGCAAGAGAATCACGTAAGCCCAGGAGGTGGAGGTTGCTGTGACCTGTGACACCACAGCACTCTCTCAAGGGCAATAAAGTGAGACTCTGTCTCTAACAAAAAGAAAGTCACACACATGAAGAGAATCTTGAAAGCAGCAAGAGAAAATAGATATGTGATCACTAAGGATGCTCTTGTCAGATCATGTGAAGCAAAATCACAATGAAATGTTACATCATACTCATAATGAACCCTAAAAAACGTGTGTCAGGGATACATAGAAATTAGAAACTTTTAGCAAAGTCAATGAAGAAAAATGTAGCAGACTCTATTAAAATGATTGAAAGTTTATCACAGGCTGGGCGCCTGTGGCTCAAGTGGCTAAGGCGCCAGCCATGTACAGCTAAGGTGGCGGGTTCGAATCCAGCCCGGGCCACCAAACAACAATGATGGCTGCAACAACAACAACAAAAAAATAGCCAGGCGCTGTG
>NW_003852715.1:233088-235389 GCF_000181295.1 Otolemur garnettii
AAAAAAAAAAAAAAAATAGCCTGGCATTGTGGTGGGGGCTGGAAGTCTGAGCTACTTGGGAGGCTGAGGCAAAAGAATTGCTTAAGCCCAACAGTTGGAGGTTGCTGTGAGCTGTGACTTCACACCACTCTATTGAGTGGGATATAGTGAGACTCTGTCTCAAAAATAAATAAATAAATGTTATGATTTCATCCACCAATCTCACGTCTGGGTATATATCCTAACTACGCACTGCAGATCAGGGAAGATACACATCCTCACTCATGTTCTTCACAGCATTATTCGTAAAAGCGAAGACATGGCTGGTACAGTCACTCACACATCCAATCCTAGCATTTTAGGAGGATAGTTGGACCACAGGAGTTCAAGACCAAGCTAAGAAACAGTGAGACCCCCATCTCTACTAAAAGAATGGTAGTATAGCCAGGAGTTTGGAAGGCTGAAGCAGGATTGCTTGAACCCACATGTTGGAAGTTGTTCTAAGCTGGGATGACAGATGCTATAGCATTCTACCACTGGCAACAGAGTTCCTCTCCAACTCACACAAAAGTTCTCTTTTCTAGATAACTACATTGTTCCATTATGACTGTGGACTGAACCAAAGCATGTATTTTTTCTTTTTTTTTTTAAAACAAAGTTTCACTTTTGTCACCCTTGGTAGAATGCTATGTCACAGCTCACAACAACCTCAAATTCATGGGCTTAAGTGATTTTCTTACCTCAGCTTCTCAAGTGGCTGGAACTACCGGCACCTGCTTCAACACTGGGCTATTATTTTTGTTGTTGTCATTGTAGTTGGTCATTGTTGTTTAGCAGACCCGTGCTGGGTTTGAACCTGTCACACCCCAGCACCCTAACCATCGAAGGACAGGCACTGAGCCTGGGTATTATTTTTTTTTTTGGCGGGGGCTGGGTTTGAACCCACCACCTCTGGCATAGGGGGTCAGCACCCTACTCCACTGAGCCACAGGCGCCACCCCAAGCCCAGGCATTTTTTATGAATATTAGTTAACATTTTGTTGGATGAGAGCAGGTATACTGAACACTTTATACATAATCTTTCAATAAAATTACATGGAAAGTATATGACTTATTAATATGAGATACTTATCAGAAAATGTTAATAAACATTTGAAAATAGTAAAGATAAATTTTGTTATATTATTAGTATATTCTTATTTTTACAAAAACTGAAAAGGTTTAACTTACCCTGTAGAAACAATCAAAAAATGGGCAGCACCTGTGGCTCAGTGAGAAGGGTGCTGGCCCCATATACCAAGGGTGGTGGGTTCAAACCCAGCCCCAGACAAACTGCAACAACAAAAAAATAGCTGGGTGTTGTAGTGGGTGCCTGTAGACCCAGCTACTCGGGAGGCTAAGACAAGAAAATAGCCTAAGCCCAAGGAGTTGGAGGTTGCTGTGAGCTGTGATGTCACAGCACTCTACCAAGGGTTATAAGTGAAACTCTGTCTCAAAAACAAAAAAAAAGAAAAAAGAAAAAGGAAACAATCAAAAACATTTATAAATAAAATAAAAATATTAACTTCATAAAATATGATAAATCATACTATTAAAAAAAGCATTTGGGCAAAATTAAGATATCATTTAGATATAGGTTGAAGAAAGTAATAAAAATCCTGCTGATTTCTGTTTGCCCAGAGTAAACCAGAAATTTCAACTTTATTTTGAAAAATAAACTTTCTTTGAAAAAAATTTTCAAGAAACTTATTTATTTATTTATTTGAGACAGAGCCTGAAGTTGTCACCCTGGGTAGAGTGCTGTGGCATCAAAGCTTACAGCAACCTCCCACTCCTAAGCTTAAGAGATTCTCTTGCATCAGCCTCCCAAGTAGTTGGGACCACAGGCACTCTCCACAATGCCTGGCTATTTTTTTTTTTTTTCCTTTTTTGGTTGTAATTCTCATTGTTGTTTGGCAGGCTGGGGCTGGATTTGAACCCGTCAGGTCTAATGTATGTGGCTGGTGCCTTAGCCCCTTGAACTACAGATGCTGAGCCTTATTTTTTTTCTTTTCTTTACTTACTTTTTTTGAGACAGAGTTGTTTTATGTTGCCCTCGGTAGAGTGCTATGGCATCACAGCTCACAGCAGCGTCAAACTCCTGGGATCAAACGATTCTCTTGCCTCAGCCTACCACATAGCTGCGACTAAAGTGCAGCCAGGATGCCTGGCCATTTTCCTGTTGCAGTTGTTACTGTTGTTTAGCTGGCCCAGGTTGGGCTACAATCCACCAACCTCAGTGCATGTGGCTGGCACTGTATCCACTGTGGTACAGGTGCCAAA
>NW_003852715.1:236293-239009 GCF_000181295.1 Otolemur garnettii
CGACCCTCATTCACTTAGCAAACTAGAGGATCCCTGGTCTGGGTTACTGACTGGAGAATGGCCTGCTCACCTTTGTCCCATTGAGAATTCTGAAGTGAAAATGTGGGACTCTCCAATGTCTCCCAGCCATGATGTGGGAGTGGTGCTACCCATCCAGAGAGCTGGAGGGAAATGTTCACTCATGACCATGGAGACAGGCCTGCAGACCTCGACACTTTGTGTGGGTGTGTTTATATTATTTGTATGTGTGTATATATACATACTATTTGTGAGTGCATATATATGTATGGACTATTTTCTTGTGGGTATATGTATTTGTGTGTGTATACATATACGCACATATACACACACACACATTAGAACCTCCATAGTGAGCCATCTCTCTACATTGACCATCTCCTCAACTTGACCTGATTTTCATACAGCAGATGTGCACCACATGTGTGTATTGGTACAGCAGGCCTGGTTCCTTATGCTAATCACCTCTGTATGTTGACAAGTTTATTACAGTCCCTTGAGTGGTCAACTTGCAGAGGTTCTGCTGCATGCATGTCTGTGTATGTGTGTGTATATGAATAAGCATATCCTAAGCCAGAGACAGTTATAAAATAAGAATTATATTGTAACAACAGAGACAATAACGTATCCTCAGGAATACTCTAAAATACTGAATAACATAATATTATTAAGAAATGTAGGTTCAGTGCCTATAGCTCAAGTGGCTAAGGCACCAGCCACATACACCAGACCTGGAGGGTTTAAATCCAGCCTGAGGCTGCCAAAGAAAAATGAAAACTACAACCAAAAAATAGCTGGGAGCTGTGAAAGGTGCCTGTAGTCCCAGCTACTTGGGAGGCTGCTGTGACCTGGGATTCCACAACACTACACAGGGTGACACCTTGAGACTCTGTCTCAAAAAAAAAAGAAATGTAGCCGTCGGATGTGGCGGATCATACCTCTAATCCTAAACCTCAGGGAGGCCAAGGCAATTAGACTGCTTGAGCTCAAGAGCTCAGGACCACCCTGAAGAAGAGTGTTATGCAATGCTACTAAAAATTGCATAACTAGCCAAATGTGGTGGAGGGCTCCTGTTTCCAGATACTCAGGAGGCTGAGTCAAGGGGATCCCTTAACCTAAAGTGTTTAAGGTTGTGAGCCTTAATGTCATGACACATTATGTTGTCTCAAAAAGAAAACCCCAAAAATGAATTGTAGGGAGTAGATACCTTTAAGCATACTAAGGTTGGCAAAGGCCAGGCGCTATGGATCAGGCCTATAATCCTAGCACTGTGGGAGGCCAAGGTGGGTGGATGGCTTGAGATCAAGCCTGAGCAAAAGCAAAATCCTGTCTCTACTAAAAATATAAAAACTGAGATAAGAGCATTGCTTGAGCCTGAGATGGAGCCTGCTGTGAGCTATGACAACACTGCATCGTAACCTGAGTGACAGATTGAGACTGTCTCTAAAATAAATGGCTGGCAAATTACTGCACATAAAAGTTAAATTATTTTTCACATATAAAAACAGAATTTTGAAGCTAAAGAACATTAGACTTGGCTCAGCGCTGTGGCACAAGCGGCTAAGGCACCAGCCACATACACCAGAGCTGGATTATTTGAATCCAGCCCGGGACTGCCAAACAACAATGATGGCTGCAACCAAAAAATAGCTGGGCATTGTGATGGGTGCCTGTAGTCCTAGCCACTTGGGAGGTGGAGGCAGGAGAATCACTTGAGCCCAGGAGTTGGAGGTTGCTGTGAACTGTGATGCCACGGCACTCTACCCAGAGGAATAGCTTTAGGCTCTGTCTCAAAAAAAAAAAAAAAAAAAAAAGACTTTCTCACATTTGGGGAGATTCTTAGAATTCTGCTAAAATGACTGTAATTTCTTCAGAAACTTATGTGAAATCTTCATAGCATAAAAAAATATAAAGCATAAAACATACAAAACCTATTTGTGGTGTTCTTAGGATTTCTAAAACAAATACTAACATCACTACCTCACTCACATATTTTGGATATGATGCTAAAGAAAAAGAAACTTTGGCAATGCCTGTAGCTCAGTGGGTAGTTTCAGCACAGTTGAACACGACCCGGGCCAGCAAAAACAACAATGACAACTGCAACAAACAAAATAGACAGGCATTGTCTTCTGCGCCTGTAGTCTCAGCTACTCAGGAGGCTGAGGCAAGAGAATCGCTTAAGCCCAAGGGTGTGACGTTGCTGTGAGCTGTGAGGCCATGGCACTCTATCCAGGGAGACAGCTTGAGACTCTTCTCAAAAAAAAAAAAGAAAAGATAAGAAAAAAAACTTTTATTCAGACACAGTCTCATTCTGTTGTTCAGGCGACAGTGTCCTAAAATCAGCCTAACTAATAGCAACTTCAAACTCCTGGGGTTAAGCAATTCTCCAGCCTCATCCCCACCACCAGCCCCCAGTAGGTGGGACACGCAACCACAGCAATGCCTGGATATTTTTTCTCTTTTTAGTATAGATGGGGTGTCAATCTTGTTTAGGTTGGTCTCACACTCCTGAGCTCAAGCAATAGTCCCACCGTGGGTCCCAGAGACCTAGGATTAGAGGTGTGAGCCACCACACCCTGCCTGAAGAATATTAAAAAAAATTTCACAGTGGGCAGCGCCTGTGGCTCGAAGGAGTAAGGTGCTGGCCCCGTATGCCAGAGGTGGTGAGTTCAAACTCAGCTCCCGCCAAAGACTG
>NW_003852715.1:239055-248414 GCF_000181295.1 Otolemur garnettii
CAATGGAAGAACAGTCACATCCTGCAGTCACATGTAAGCCATCGAAAGTTCTTTCATTCTCACTGTAATCTAGAAGGAATATCAATGAAAAGTAAGGTCCTTCTGGAAATTAAAACCAAGAATAGGCATAGTGGCTCACAACTATATGCCGAGCACTCTGTGAGCCAAGGAGGGAGGATTGCTTCAGCTCACAAGTTTGAGACTAGCTTGAGTAAGTATGAGAACTCCCCTGTACTAAAAAAAAAAAAAAACATTAGCCAGGCAATGTGGAGAAACCTTTAGTCCTGGCTATTTGGGGGCTGAGGTAAAAAAATCACTTGACACCAGAAGTTTAAGGTTGCTCTGAGGTAGGCTGATGTCATGGCACTCTAGTGTTAGGCAAGAGAGTGAGACTCTTTATCAATAAGAAAATAAAAATTAAAAAATAATAAAAACAAGAAGACAGATGCCCTGATGTAAGAACAAGGGAAAGAAACCCAGGCTTCTCAGAAATCACTTCCAATGAAGCTGAGCTTCCCTAATCACACTGTATCATCCCTAATCTTCCTGTATCCTCATGGAACTTGGACCTCTGACCAGTGTCACCTGCTTCACTCACTCCAACCTACCTGGGGGCTTGAGTAGTGTCTGCTGTGTCTTCACCTTCCAGGGTTCTTTGCTTTGCTCCAGACAGGTGATAAGGTCTGGCTTAGAGACAGCAAGACCTGTTTTGGAAAAAAAAAAAAAAATTAAGATTCTTCAATTGGCAATCTAATGCCTTGGTGAAGTACAGAAAAGGACCTTTTAGAAGATCCTGAAATAATAATCCCAAACAGATTTCCTGGCAGAAACTTCAGAATCTTTAAAAAGTATTTAAAGTTAGAACATTCCTAACTCCTCCACTACCAAAACTACTGAAATAAAATTTGGTGCTAGAAATCAGACTTAAAGGTATGAGTAACAATCTAGGCCATGAAATTTCTGAAATTTCCATTAATCTAGTGAAGGATATAAATCAGCTCAAAAAAGGTAAGATTAATGCCAAAATAAAACAACTCCAATTTTTCTTTTTTATACCAAGATATCCTACAGTTTTCCATAGATACAAGAACCTGATACTCAGTCAATGAATAAACTAAATAAAAACCTTCTACAAAGAGAGAATATTAATTGTTGAGTGTAGACCTGGAACTGTGTATATAAGTTGTCCTCACCCAGGAAGACCAGGTTTCTGTAGGTCTCTAACATGACTTCCTGATACAAATGCTGCTGAGCAGGGTCCAGGCAGGCCCACTCCTCCACAGAGAATTCAATAGCCACGTCCTTGAATGTCAACACTCCCTGAAAAACAAACATATTTGCCATATTTACCAAGAAAACACGGGCATATAAATTTCAGTTTTTTTGTTTTTTTTTTTTAGACAGAGTCTCAAGCTGTCACCCTGGGTAAAAATGCTGTAGCATCACAGCTCACAGCAACCTTAAATTCTTGGGCTTAAGCGATTTTCTTGCCTCAGTCTCCTAGCAGTAACTACAGGCACCTTCCACAAAGCCCAGCTATTTTTTTGTTGTCATTCTCATTGTTGTTTAGCTGGCCCAGACCAGGTTCCAAACCACCAGCCTGGGTATATGTGGCCCGTGCCTTAACCACTGTGCTACAGGCACCAAGCCATGAATTTCACTTTTAGTTAAGTTACTTATAAGAGTTGTAAGTATAAGTTAATTAAGTTACTTATACGAGTAAATGCAATTACCTAATAAGTATAGAAGGGATATATTCCCTCATGTGTTGTCTAACACTGAAGAAAGGGGGATGGAATGGTGTCCACAAAACCAGTGTACACATCAGACTTTTTGGGTTGACACAGCAGAAATAAAAGGCCACCCATACAGGCAAGTAGAATTTTGTGCCTTATTTACATTCTATGTTATAATCTGTGTATGTTTTTTATATGACAATGTCATGATGAGATAAATGGTAACTCTAAAGTTTTAATTTGTACCAGAAGTGGAGATCATGAAAAAATGTAGATTGTTTTTTGCAAGATATGCGGTGAAGATTCCGTTTCCTAATTTCCAACAAGCTCAACAGGAATGACAATGCTTCAGTTTCATGATGATATGATGTCAAACATGCAGTGAACTGCAGACACTGGATTTACCCCAGTTGATTCCTGAACTGGTAAACAAAGATGACAAACTTTACTTTCCCAAGAAAGGTATATGGAAGAGAATCTAAGAAGAAAGGGGTGCTTCCTCAATAAATGTTTTGATTTCCTTATATTAGTTGGTAATCTCCCCAAGTTCTTATTAACAATACAGAAGATATACTGAACCCTACAATGGAATATGTGTCCAGGAACACTGTAACTGAGTGAATAAAATTAACATCAATTGTAACTGGACAAATTAGTTTCAGGTACTGATTCACAAGTGCAGACACATCACTGCTATGATAGTACTGGCCAGAAAAAGTCAATTATAATATGAAAAACTACTTGAAAAAAACCCAGTTTGGGGAAAGTTCCAGTTACAGATATCTGGCATGTCTTCTAATCTCTAATTCTGTCTTTAAATAGCTTTCTTTGCCATCCCAGAAAGCAAGTCTCTTCTAATTATTCTGTTTATGAGAACTTTGAATTACTCTAGGCTGTTAATGCCATCCTCTGTAAAAGCACATGGACGTCATCCTATTTTACATAGAACCGATGGAACTTCCAGATACAAATGAAACAGCACATATTCTCCTTCTTTCCTGCTATCCAATGACACAACCTCATCCACAATGAAAATCTTGGGCATCCACATTTTCCCACTAGAACTTATCAGAGATTTCACACTTTACCCATATCCAGAAAATTATCACATACTGAAATATTTATAGTTAAAAAACAATCACTACTGTCAAGAAAAAAATATATATTAGCTGTACAAGTAAAAACTGGAACTATTATGAAACTATTAGTCATAAATATATCAAGCTTAAAAAGCGCCCATTCCGATACACTGACCTGAATAATTCCTTACTTAAATGTAACTTAACTGCCTTTCTACTTTATGCTAAGAGACACACCAAGTTAACCTGAAGATAGTTTTTATTATCTGGCACCCAGGCTTTTCATCTATCCCTGCTACAACACAAGGAAACTTTGTTTGCTAAGATTCACTCTTTTTCTACCCTGGGTATAAAACTTTAAGTCCAACCGGTTTAAAGAAACTTAAGACATTAACCTCCCTGAAAACTATAATAGTCGACTACACCTTTTTAGCCCTGCTAAATACACCACTTTAGACTTTTTTGTCATACTAACAGTAGCTATTGGACTCAATCTCAAAATCATTGGCCTGTGCCATCGTCAAGACCCTTAATACAACCTTCATACAACTTCTCAAGCCATAAACTCTGAGCATTGAATTAAAATAAGTATGAGAAGCTATACTAAAAGATCCAGCAGCCATTCTTGATTATTAAAACACAATCATAGATATAAAAAGTTTAAAACTATATACTGCGCCAATATATGTAATATATTGTAACTGTATGTTACAAAATACAATATACCATTCATACATACTGGCTGTTTCCCAATTTCTGTCTTCTTTTGTTTTTTAGACAGAGTCTCACTTTGTCACCCTCTGTAGGGTGCCCTAGGATGATAGCTCACAGCAACCTCAAACTCTTGGGCTTAAGTGATTCTCTTGCCTCGGACTCCCAAGTGGGACTATAGGTTCTGGCTACAATGTCCAGCTACTTTTTTTTTTTTTTAATTTTTAAAATTTTTTTATTTTGGCTCGGTGCCTGTGGCTCAAGCAGCTAAGGCGCCAGCCACATACACCTAAGGTGGTGGGTTCGAATCCCCAGCCCAGGCCCGCCAAACAACAATGATGGCTGTAACCAAAAAATGGCCAGGCGCTGTGGCGGGCGCCTGTAGTCCCAGCTACTTGGGAGGCTGAGGCAGGAGACTCACTTGAGCCCAGGAGTTGGAGGTTGCTGTGAGCATGATGCCATGGCACTGTACCCAGGGGGATAGCTTGAGGCTCCGTCTCAAAAAAAAAAAAATATTTTTTTATTTTTAGAGAGGAGCTGTCGCACTGGCTCAGGCTGGTTTCAAACTCGTGAGCTCAGGCAATCCACCTGCCTCGGCCTCCCAGAGTGCTAGGATTACAGACCTGAGCCACCAGGCCCAGCCTTGTTTCACAAATTTCAAAAACAAAATTAACCAGTACAACCCGCATGTCAATTTAACTAACTATAACAAATTTAAAATTCTTTTCTTTTCTTTTTTTTTGCAGTTTTTGGCTAGGGCTGGGCTTGAACCCACCTCCCGTGCTCTCTACTCCTTTCAGCCTCAGGCATCGCCCAAAATTATTTTCATTTTAAATCAATTTCATAGATGAGAAAATAAAACAAATAAAAGTAGAGAATGTAGTAGACACAGACACCCCCACAACCTTTCTTAGCTATTTCTGAACTGGGAATTCACTTTAAAACATAGGAAGAGGAAGTCAGTCAGACAGGCCAAACCAGAAATAGGGAATAAAGATAATAATCGTGCAAAACAACAACAACAACAAAACCCAAGAAAGTAATGAGGCACTATAGAACAAGTTAATAGCATGTTAAAGATGTGTCATTGATGATGATTTTTGATTACTTTTAAATTGTCATATGTATTTAACTTGCTTACATGTTAATCACATAAGTATATTTCTAGTATACTTGTGAAATTATTCCCTATATAAAGTATTAAAATTTGTGACATACAGAAAACAGCATTTAAAAAATTACTCTCGCTGTTCTCCGGAATTACTAGCCTGTCCCATAAGAAAGCCTTTTAACCCAAAAACGCCCTGTCCCAGTGTTTAACTACAAGGGCAGGCAATAGAGTGAGCCACCACGAGGGGACCTCCATTTGTTTAACATAAGAATGGAGGGGTTGAAGGCCCCACAGACTACAACCCCTCCCTCACACTCAGTTGGGATTATTCCCTGAGGACCCTCCTAACGTCACCCCGCGCTGCAGGCACACAGCTGCTCAGAGAGCTCTGGGCTGTAGTCCACGTAACAGGTTCAGAAACGCTTGGAGCAACAAGGTCCCAACTCCCGGCCCCCCGCCCCCACTCCACCTTTTGCCACGTGGGCTCCCTAGGTCAAGGGGTGCCGGTGGCAAACTTTAGTCTGAAGACTCTAAAATCGAAGGGAAATTGCCCGGTCCCGCCACAGCCACTTCGGGCCCCAACCACGCCCCTCCCCCTCTCAGGACACCAGGTCTCCGGTACTCACCATTTCCCAGCTCCCGGGATGTCCCGGTGTCCTCTCTACAGATCTCCCAGTACCTGCAGGTCACAGGGTGACAGAGGCCACTGCATAGACACTTGGGATCTCCAGGAATGAAACAGCTGAAGAGAAGGATCCAGTTCAGAGCCCAGCTAAAGAAACAAACACCGCTCAGAATAGCAGGGTACTGCCTTCTTCTTTCTGGCTGTGCACCTGATTGGACAGTTCATATTGGAGCATTTCTGATTGGATAGGGCTCTGACCTTGAGCGACAGGAATGCCATCCAACAAGAGGCTGGAAAAGGCGGGAATGCAAACAGTTTCTTCCCCACAGCACTTTTTTTTTCTTTTAAATTAAGGGCAGGCTGTAGTCTCAGCTACTTGAGAGGCAGAGGCAATAGATTAACTTAAGCCCAGGAGTTGGAGGTTGCTGTGAGTTGTGATTCCACTGCACCCTACCCAGGGCAACAGCTAGAGGTTATGTCTGAAATAAATAATAATAAAATAAATTAATAAATTAAGGGCAGGAATCATGACTTTCCTCATCTCCATATTCCAGGGCCACTGTGCATGCCATACAGCAACTGTTTAACAAGTTTTGATAAAAGGAATGAAACTCTATTTATTCTTTAAATACAAGTTAGACTCTGCTGTGAAGGTGTTTTCAATATACATCATGATGTCTGGGTAAAAAACATGCACATAAAGAACTCAGGAACTTGGCTTGGCGCCTGTGGCTCAAGCGGCTAAGGCGCCGGCCACATACACCTAAGGTGGCGGGTTCGAATCCCCAGCCCGGGCCCTCCAAACAACAATGATGGCTGCAATCCAAAAATGGCCAGGCGTTGTGGCGGGCGCCTGTAGTCCCAGCTACTTGGGAGGCTGAGGCAGGAGACTCGCTTGAGCCCAGGAGTTGGAGGTTGCTGTGAGCATGATGCCATGACACTCTACCTGGGGGGATAGCTTGAGGCTCCGTCTCAAAAAAAAAAAAAAAAAAAAAAAACTCAGGAACCTTATAGACAGATGAATACCATTGAGAGTTAAAGCAAAGGCTGGCTATCTATGGCAGTTCAGAGAAGGGTGAAATTACCTGTCATCTCCAGGGGGTTGGCACTGCACCAGGCTTCATGCAGGAGGTGGTGTTTAAGCTCCCAACTAACAGGCAATACAAAGGACTATGTGCTACAACTCTTGGGGGAAGGGCTGAGCTGCAACTGGACTTTTCCTAACAAACTCTGTGGCTCTTTTTACACAGGGCTCTGTGCCTTCTCTGGCATGCAGCTCTGCCTGAGGGATATTTGTATTAGCGCTGAATATAAATTATATCAGCGCTAAATACAAATGAATTTCAGTTATTTTTATATATATGCGTTTCTATATAAACACAAAGTAAATACATGTTTTGCACTCAGAAAAACAACACGTTAACAATTATTTATATACATTTTCTGGTGAAAAGTTATATACAGAGTGGACATAAAGTTCGTGTGCAATTTACAATAGTTTACTATTTAAACTTAAAATTTCAGGGCAGGCTGGGCATCCGTAGATCCATGGTTAGGGCTGCAGCCACAAACACCAGGGCTAGTGGGTTGGAAGCAGTCCAGGGCCTGCTAAAACAAACAAACAACAACAAAATAATTCAATGTTGGAGTAGGCACCTGTAGTCCCTGTTACTGGGGAGGCTGAGGCAGGAGAATCTCTTGATTCCAAGAGATTGATGTTCCTCTGAGCTGTGACACCACAGCACACTAACTGAGTGTGACAAAGTGAGACTCTGTCTCCAAATAAATAAATTAATTAATAAACTTGAAACTTCATAATTTCAATTTTAATTAAAATACTTTACTATTTATATTGCAAATGAACTTTATATTCACTCTGTATTTAGAATTAGCCAGCTGGACTTTGTATTTTTATTTATTTATTTATTTTTCTTTTTTGAGATCGATTCTCACTTTGTCACCCTTAGTAGAGGGCCATGGCATCACAGCTCATAGGAAAATAAACCTCTTGGGCTTAAGAGAGCCTCTTGCCTCAATCTCCCAAGTAGCTGGGACTACAGGCACCCACCTCAATGCCCTGCTATGTTTTTTAGAGACAGGTTCTCCCTGTGGCTTAGGCTGGTCTCCAACCCCTGAGCTTAGGCAATCCACCTGCCTCAGCCCTCCACAGTGCTAGGATTACAGGCATGAGACACTGTGCCCAGCAATGGACTTGGTTTAGATGATTCCGATTTGATGGACAACATCCAAAGCATCATAATTGGCAGCCAGTTGAACATATGCCTTCTCTCCATCAGGCCTGATCCGGGTTTTGACCTTGGCCACATCAATGTCATAGAGCTTCTTCACAGCCTTTTTGATCTAGTGTTTCTTGGTTTGACATCCACAATGAACACAAGTGTGTTGTCTTCTCTCTTCTTTGTGGTAGAATCTGTGGTCAAGGAGAACTTGATGATACACAGTGGCCAAGCTTGTTTCTCCTGGGGAAGCCCTTCCTGGGATATGTGGGCAGCCCACAGGAGCCACAGAGCCATAAGCCGCAGAAATGTGGATGATGTATGAATATTCATTTTTGTGTGGCCATGGTTGCTTTTTAGCACTGCCTTCTTGGCCTTCAATGCCTTTTTTTTTAGAGTGACAGGAGCTTCCTTCTTTGCCTTTGGCACCATCTTGTGAAAAGCAACAATTTTTTAAAGTTTGAGTTTTAAAATTTGCTTGAACTCTCGTCTTTTGAGGGAACAAAAATGGGAAGTAGTCCCTTAAGTTAGCCTGTTCAGTAGGAAAGGGTCCACCTGTAGACACAGACTTCATGCACTGCTTGGTAGATGTGTATCTATCGTCCAGAAATCATACACTGAACAAAAAGTAATGGACCTCCAAGAAGGAACCTGAATCCTTTGGTTACATAACTCTGCAAAGGATGGGATAGACACATAAGCAATGTGATGACTGTGACTGGACAGGGCAGGGTGGGTGTGAGACATAGATTTCTGAGAGGTACCTGAAGTCTGATAAGTACATCCGCCACCTCCAGGGATTAGTGACCCCCACTAATTAATCCAACCTTCCAATTTGAGTCTCCAAATTGAACACAGGTGAGCACAGCACCAACTTCTTCTCTGCCTCTGCCCTGCACTTAGGAGAAGAGATCTTGGGGCTGAGCTGGGTGAGCAGTGATGTGGAGCCAGGAAAAGTGGCAGGTTGGTGGTGCCTGTAGCTCAGTAGGTAGGGTGCCAGCCATGTACACCAAGGCCAGGGCTTCAAAGAACAATGGCGGGGCTTCCTAAGCAACAATGAGACCTGAAACAAAAAAATAGCCAGGTATGGTGGTGGGCACCTGTAGTCTCACCTACTTGGGAGGTTGAGGCAAGAGAATTCCTTAAGCCCAGGAGTTGGAGGTTGCTGTGAGCTGTGATGACATAGCACTCTACCAAGGGTGACATACTGGGACTCTGTCTCAAAAAAAAAAAAAAATAGAGAACTGGCAGATAATGGCTGGGCTGTGCCTATACCAGGGCATGACATTAGCACCTGGGTGTGGGCCAGGCCCATCCCAGGACTCCTTCTACTTTAACTTCTTTTTTTGTTTTTTGAAACAGAGTCTCACTTTGTTTCCCCCACCCAAAGTGCCTTGGTGCTCACAGAAACTTCAGACTCATGGGCTCAGCAATTCTCTTGTTGAAGACTTGGGAGTAGCTAGGATTATGGACATCTGCCCAACCCCAGGCTTTTTGAGTGTTTTTTTTTTTTTTGAGATATATTCTCACTTTGTTGTCCTCCTTAGAGTGCACTAGCGTGATAGCTCATGGTAACTCCAAACACTTGGGCTCAAGTAATCCTCATGTAGTCAGAGGAGAATTGTTAGTTTGGGTTGGTTAAACTCAAATTGGTTCCTGCTAAGTTGATGCTGGGGAGCAAAAAGTAATTCTTAAAGAAATTGTAGCTTAGAGCCAAGTGTGGTGAATCAGGCCTGTAATCCTAACTCTTAGAACGCCAAGGTGGGTGGATTGCTTGAGCTCATGATTTGAGGCCAGCATAAGCAAGAGCAAGACCCAGTCTCTATTTTTATTTTTATTTTTTATTTTTTATTTTTTTTT
>NW_003852715.1:248662-251026 GCF_000181295.1 Otolemur garnettii
TAGAGCTATAGGCGCCGAGCCTTTATTTTTTTTTTTTTTGAGACACAGTCTCAAGCTGTCACCCTGGGTAGAGAGTTATGACATCAGAGCTCACAGCAACCGCAAACTCTTGAGCTCAGGCAATCCTCTTGCCTCAGTTTTTCTATTTTTTAGTAGAGATGAGGTCTTGCTTTTTGGTCAAACTGGTGTCAAGCTTGTGAGCTCAAGCTATCCACCAGCCTCAGCCTCCTAGAGTGCTAGAATTACAGGCCTGAGCCACCATACCCAGCCCGACCTAGTCTCTATTAAAAGTAGAAAAATTGGGGTGGTGCCTGTGGCTCAAAGGAGTAGGGTGCCAGCCCCATATGCCAGAGGTGGTGGATACAAACTCAGCCCTGGCCAAAAACTGCAAAAAAAAAAAAAAAAAAAAAAAGTAGAAAAAATGAGGCTATCTGAGCTTGGTGGCTCATGCCTGTAATCCCAGCACTCCAGAGGTCGAGATGAGTGAATTCCCTGAGCTCACAGATTCAAGACCAGCCGGAGCCAGAATGAGGCTTCATTTCTAAAAATATCCAGGCATTGTATCAGGCACCTGTAGTCCCAGTTACCTGGGAGACTGAGGCAAGAGAATCTCTTAAGCCCAGGATTTTCAGGTTACTGTGATGTATGTCTTCAGGCACTCAACTCAGTTCAACAACTTGAGAGTCTCAAAAATAAATTAATAAAATAAATAAAATGTCCCAGGTAACAAACTAAGCTTCTTACCAACACAAAAACAGTTGTTCTCCATTGCTTTCCCATTACCTCGTTAACTACACATAAAATATTCAACCACTATTGTAGGATGTTTTTTTCCTGAACTTAATTTTTACCTGTCAGATTCATTCTGATTCCTAAAACAATCCTTTATAAGATCTTTTTTTCCTCCCTGGTCCATTCATTCTCTCTAATCATTTTCTTGTTGTCCAAGAAAATGGCCTACATTCACATATCTTTCTTCTTTAATGAAGAAGAATGTTTAAATATCTTTACCCCAGTGGGAAGTTGGTGTAATGTTTTAGAAATTTCCTCCCACAGGTAGTACATTAATAGTCCCAGCTACTTGGGAGGCCTGAGTTGGGAGGACTGCTTCAGCCTACGAGTTGGAGGTTGCTGTGAGCTAGAAGACATTCTTGCACTGTAGTATGGTGCAATAGAGTGAGATACTGTCCCGAAAATAGTTATTTAACCAATGCACATACTTATCATTTGTTTTATTTTTTATTATGATAACCAAGCTCCCTACCCTTGAAAAAGAAACTTCCTTTGAATACATTAGTCCCAGCTCCCTCAAGGGTGGGGAGGAGAACTCTGAGAAGAGGCTAAAAAATAAGGAAAGTCCCAAGTTATTAGCAGTCTTTAGGACTGTTTGGATTTGCAGGCTAGTCCTGTTCTGGCATTTGCAGTCTTTATTAGGTTGTTCTAGGTTTTGCAGTTGATTGTGCTGGTTCTGGTTTGTGTGTCTTTTGTGTGTTTTTTGTTAGGCCATTCTGGTATTAGCAGTCTTCTAGACTTTGGATTTACAGATTGGTCCTGGTTTGGGGTATTTTGTGTTTTTGTACATTCTGTGTCTTGTATGAGTGAGTGAGTGAAAGAGTACTTCATATATTGGTCAAATTTGCGTGAAGTCTGTTGGTCACATTTGTGTTTGATTTGTCGGTTTCAGTATTCTATTCAGTGTTTATTTGAGGATTGGACAAGACCCCAGTCCCTGATCCCTGAAAGTTTGGGACTCCCTCTTTCTTCAACAACTAATGAGTTAATTCAAAGTTTATTAAAACTGTTCCTCTTTTTTGTCTGCTGGCCTTGTGGTTGCTATATTACAAATAACCTTGACATAGGGTGCTGGCACTCAGCAAAAACCCAAGGTCACTTACTCATTTGAAACTAAAGAAAAAAAAACTAGTCCTCTTTACTTTTTTGAAACAGCAGTCTCTTGGCATTACTCTGTGTGGCATGTATTCTGCCGATCCTCAGGTGGCCTCTGAGGGGGGCAGTGATCCCTCTGAGAGGAGGTGCCCCCTGGAAACATCCCAGGGTCCCCAGAAAACCTGGAGCCCTCAGAATACTGAATGATGATCACTCCTAAAGTCACCTGTGAATCCACCTCTGGAGGTAAGCCACTTTAACATCTATTTTTGGCTAATATATGCAGACATTAATTAACCATTGAAAGTGTTTTTTTTTTTTTGTTAATAAGTTTGAGTTCTCTATGGATTCTGGTTATTAAACCTTTGTCAGAGACATAACCTGCAAATATTTTCTCCCACTCTGAGGGCTGTCTGCATGCCCTACTTACTGTGCTCTTGGCTGTGCAGAAGCTCTTTAGTTTAATCAGGTCCCAAT
>NW_003852715.1:253281-256924 GCF_000181295.1 Otolemur garnettii
AAAAAAAAAAAAAAAAAAAGTGTATAAAAGTGTGTTCTGGTTCTGGTTCTGAGAGTATGAGAGTGTAAGGGTAAGTGTGGACTATTAGACATTGTTTATGTTGGGCCCATGTCAGTCTTGTCGTTTTGTGTCATTTGTTCAGTGTTTATTGGAGGACTGGTCTTGGCCTGATACAAACAGGTCTGAAGGCATTTTTGAGTGGATTGTGGATCTTTTCCTCCAAGGGACCCTTCCAGACTTCGCTCCTTCTGAAGTCGCTTTATTTACCTACTTGCTCTTATGTGTCCTACACCCCTCACTGTCTGGTGTGCCTTTGGCCTGGCAATCATTGGTCTCTTTATCCTTATTATTGGTATTGGGGTTGGTAGTGCTGCCCCTCTGAACTGGTCCACTGGAGAGTGTGTGACCTTAACTTGTTTTTATCTCTTTGTGGTGACCTTGTTCACACTTCTGTCTCCACACAGAGAATTTTTCCCAGCTAGTTCTAGTTCTTCTGTGTCACCCTAGCTCTTTGATGCCCCATCATTACTGGACTTTGGGCCCCTCCTTTTTCTGTCACCTGGGGAGGACTCTTCCATCAGAGCTACTAGCTCTCAATGTGAGGCCCTCTCTTTTCCTAGTCTAGGGAAGTCTCTGTTGCAGGAAGTAAAGACACTCTTGAACCACATAAAGACCCTGGTGACTTGTCTCTTCTGTTTCCCACTATCAAGTGTTGCTACTTAGAGTTTCTTTTCCTTTCAGGATTCTCATGATTGACAATTGCCTGATTGTGGTACTCTTGATTGCCATCAGTCAAGACAAAGTAATTAGGTAGATTTTTATAATATTATCCCCTGGTGGGTCTAAAATTCCCACCCTGTTAACCTGTCAGTACATTTATTTTGTCACCCAATCACATTTCCTGTAAGGCTTTGTTCTCGCTTACACAGGCAACAGGATTCTGCTGGTGACAGCAGCGATGACTGGTTAGAAATTTAAACATAGTAAGTTAAGATAAGTTTTGATTCCTTTCATTGCCTATGGAGACTTGCCTGCTCCTTTTGATGGACACCTGGCTTTCCCACCTCACTGCCTCTGTCTCCCCTGTTGGGACTATCCTAGGCCAGTCTATCCACCTTGATCCCACCACTTGCCTTGCACTTGGGACACAGCTTCTGGGTGGCAAGTAGGTACTTTGCAGGTTATCATTCTTGAACAATACCCAGACCAGGACCGCTCCCTATTCCTACATTTAGATAGAATAGGGTAGGAATGGAACAAAAATCTTTAGTCTAGGCAGGATCACCCCTGTCCCACCTTCTCCAAAATTTTGCAGCTTGATAAATGGAAGTCTTTGCAGTTTTTATCTGGGAGAAAATTAGGGTGTGTGCTCCATATTCAAAGTGGAGCCATCCAAAATGTTTGGGACTGCTTCATTCATGACCTTACTAGGGCTCAAAGGGTATGGCCTGCAATATATTTGTGCCTGGAGATGAAAATCTGATTTCTGAGCTTACCTGAGCCTGAAAAATAAGGATTCCCTGTCTAGCCCTGATTGTGAAAATCCTGTATCAATATTATATTTCATAAAGTGTCTCTCATTTGTAAAGTGTAAGAATTTAGTTATTTAGATTATTGGAAAAACTGAGTCTTTGTCAAAGAGAAAGATTCTTGCCTTTTAAACCTTCCAATTATGAGTTTAGCGAGTGAATAGTCAACTGTAATCCTGTTTTATGAATAGTAAGTTTTTTGGAACTAAGGGAAATTGGGCAGAAAGAAAAATGGCATTGTGTAAGGAAAGAATCTTGTGTGATAAATTTGTCCTGAAATAGAATGGTTGTTTAAGAAAGTAAAAGGCTAGGCAAAAGTTAAACAAGATTTAGAATGTCTGTAGATTGTCTGTGCAGGTAGAATGAAACTCATAAAAGTGATGTTGTGAAGAAGTTTACATGTGATCCTCTTGACTATGTATTTCCTTTAAAATCTTTTGGCTTGTTGGGGCAGCGCCTATGGCTCAAAAGGGTAGGGCACAGGTCCCATATGCTGGAGGTGGAGGGTTCAAACCCATCCCTGGCAAGAAAAATAAATGAATAAATAAAAAAAATAAATCTTTTGGCTTTTAATCTTGTTTAAACAAATGATTTAAGCCTTTGATATTTGACAAACCCTCCAAAATCAAAACTCTAAATTCAGGGCTTGGTGCTTGTAGCACAGTGGTTGCATGCGGCACAGGCCATATGCACTGAGGCTGACAGGTTCTAAACCTGAGGAAAACAAATTAGACTTATTTGACTTATTAAAAATGTATAGGAAACATTATCAAATATGAAATGGTAATTAATTTTATGTGGATTGTGGTTCTATGTATATTCTAATGTTATAAAGCATTGGTCAGTCCTACAATATAAGACATTGCTCTGTCCTAACATATATTGTCGGTAATAATTTCAATTCATCTCAAAAAAAAGTATTTTTTATAACTGAGTCCAAAGTTTGTCCTTAAAAAGACAAGAAATATTAAGAGAGGCCAACGGATTCTCTCACATTCAAAGTCCTGATTTTTTTTGGAAATTGAATACCTTCAGACTAAAAACAGATTTTTAGAATTTTCACTGGAAAGATAACATGTCTATGAGTATTGCTAACCTAGCTTCAAACAGAATAGAAATCAGTTACATGGAACTAGGCTAATTTTTTATGACTTCTTGTTTGAAATATTGTCGATTCTTTCTATGTTCTGTTTTCCAGAAGTTAAGAAAATCATTTCCTGTCTTTTGAGCTATTTGTAGCTTTTCAAGCAATGTATGTACTTGTGAGCAGAATTTGAAACATGTGTTTTTTTCTCTCTCTCCTTTATTTCTCTGGAGTTTGAAAGCCATTAAGTATTCCTAATTTCTGACAATACAGTTATTTGCATAAGTTCAATAAGAAACTATTTTGTTCTATAGAACATGATGAAGGCACTGTTTATTTTACCAAGGCTTTGGCTGGAATAGCCTTTCCAAAGGTGTCTAGACTGCATTGAGGAATTAAGGTTGATTTTAAAAGGCCAATAAAAAAAAAAAAAAGCCCTTTGAAAAAATCTGGCCAGATGCCCATCATTAATGTTTCCTGATCTGTGGTAAGTAATGAAGTTTGCTTTCTGACAGGTCTGAGAATCGAAATGTGCTTGGGAACCCCAAGAGAAGTGGAATTGACCCAGCGCATAAAGGTATCTAATGGCACAGATGGCACAGATGAAACCTGGGCTCATAAAAGACTTTTAAGGAAGTCAGTCCTAAAATTCCTTATAAAAGATTCTAGCAAAGCCAATTTGAAAGGAGAGCATGAATGGCTACTAATTAATTACTCTTATTGTACTTTATACAAATAATCAAACCCAGTATACGGAACATACAGTTTATTTTGGCAACTGAGTTAGTTCACTGTAATTTGTCTTTGGTGGAAAAAGAAATCAGAGAGAGAAAAATAGTTCAAAAAAAGAGGCTATATCCCACCTGTATTAAATCATAGCCTTGCTGTACTGTCAACTGATAAAATAAGACATAACTGGCTCGGCGCCTGTGGCTCAAGTGGCTAAGGTGCCAGCGATGTACACCCAAGGTGGCAGGTTCGAATCCAGCCTGGGCCCGCCAAACAACAATGATGGCTGCAACCAAAAAAT
>NW_003852715.1:257307-265611 GCF_000181295.1 Otolemur garnettii
GTGATGCCATGGCACTCTACCCAGGGTGACAGCTTGAGGCTCTGTCTCAAAAAAGAAAAAGACATAACTGTTTTACTAAACTGATCTATTAAATGGAGACTAAGGGAAAAATACAGAATTATATACAGTAATTATATATACCCTGAAGTCTTAAGACTCAACTGTGGGATAATTTAATCTCCCACCTTACATGCACTCTTTTAATAAAAACTAGGAATTTGGGCAAAAGCAGTTTTGTGAAGTATTGTAGGCCTTATTTGAAGCTTAAGCTGCCTTGGATAAGCAGGCAAACCAGAACCTGCAGAACAGGAAAAACTTTCTGCATGGAACTCTGATTGCACTGTTGTTCACCCAAGCAGGTTGGGTTAATAGTCCTCTGTGCAGGGGAACAATTCTGAAGTTATGTGTGTGATAAATCATTTTTCACCATGTCTCATAGCAGGTGGCTTCCAAGGCTGCAAGAAAAACAGAACTGTTAAGCTTAATTTCCTGTAACTAAATTAAGTGCTTGTAAGAATAAATCACCCCCTTGCTCCATCTATTGAACTTTATAGAAATAAAAGTTCAGAATGCATAGTTGCTTAAGATATACTGTAGTTGTTTTTAAGTAGCTATGTTAGTTTTTAGATTTCGTGTTTTCATTTAAGGTTGGAATCAGAATAGAGAATGTTAATTATAGATTATTGATTAATGTGGTGTACGTGACTTACTGATTATAAAAAGCTTTTGGAAATAAAGATGATTGCTACTTGCCATCCCCTGAGCAATAGTCTGTTTCAAGTTTTCATACTATTTTAGGCATGGATTTACACCTGGGGCGAGGCTCTCTCTGTTCTCTTATAGAACCTTCCACCAACACTCAACAAAGGTCACCTGTTGGCTATACTGAAAAATGTGTACATATTAAATATTATCTAATATCTAAGTGTTGCCCAGAGAAATCATCCCATAGTTTAGGTTGCTACTCTGGTTTATATTTGACAATGGGCTAGCCTTCATAGTAGAAATAATGCAAATAATAGCTAAAGATTTGGGTATCACCTGGAAAATGTATATAACTTATAGGTCTTAAAGCATGCACAGAGTAAAGTACATGAATAGGGCCATAAGAATAAGAATCCATAAACTCTGCCAGGAAGCAAAGCTTAATTAGATACAGGCCTTTGTCACTGTGTTGTTCAAAAAGGCCTCTGTCAATCCTCTGTAATTTAGCAAGGGCTCCTATAAGAACTGAAAGAGACTAAATTTAGACAAAAACCCTAGAAAGAGTAAAAAAAAAAAAAAATCTCCCCTTGAGTAATTAACCATGTTCTGTTTAGTCTTTTGTGTCTGCACATTCTTTCTCTCTAGAAGATCAAAGGGACCAAGTCTAGGTCCAGGATCAGAACCTGTTCCCCTCAAACCGAGGTAGAAAGAACTTTACATCACCATCCTGACCACACGCATGACAGTGAGAATGAGGAGAACCCTTACCTGGAGTCATCAGAGCTGACTGACTAAAGCTTTACTTCCCCTTGAGAAGTAAAGATAAATTTTAAGATGTCCAACATGCCCTGCTCCAGCCACATACTGGGAGCTGGCTGGTCAATGCATGGCTGAAGCTTGAGGAAACTCTTCTAGGGACTTATCCTAATTAAATTACACCAGTATATGTACATGGGACTCTACACTCACCTTAGCATTGGAAGATTTACAAGGACAAAGATAGTATATTACACCCCCAGGATACTCCATATATATATATCACCTCACTGGGGTAACTGTTTAAAGTTGATAGTATTAAGTACCCAATACCAACTTATCCCAAATGACTCAGATGAATCAACGATTTGATTCCTCATTAAAACCAGTGGGGAATGTGATAACCAAGCCTCCTACCCTTGAAAAAGAAACTTCCTTTGAATCCATTAGTTCCAGCCCGTCCAAGGATGGGAAGGGGAACTCTGAGGAGAGGCCTGAAGATAAGGGAGTGCATAGGGAGGGAGGAGAACTCTGAGAAGAGGTTAAAAGATAAGGAAAGTCCCGAGTTCTCGGAAACTTTCTCAACTTATGTACCGCCCCTGCCTTCAACTACGTAAGTCCTCCCTGCCCCCTGCCCAAAGCTAACTGCAATGATTCAGCTTATGTAGCTTTGCCTGCTTGCTGTGACACAGATAGTGGGGTATAAAAACCCATTTGATCTGCCATTTGGGGTCACTTGCTTCTTAGGGCAATGAACCCTGTGCAAGTACAATAAATTTCTATTGATTAATTGCATTCAAGTGGGGTCTGAATCTCCTTCTCAGCTGTGCAAGTCACAACAGCATCTCCACTTTTGGGGTAAATTTCAGATTTATATGAGGGTAGAATTTAGATGACATTGTGTTTTGTGGTCAAGTCCCTGTTGCAGATGTGCCCCTCACCCACTGTAGATCTGCCATACACCCTTATATTGTTGTTCATTAAGTTAGAGCACACTAATCTCCCTACCACCTCCCCTCTAACTTTTGTATTTTTTCACTATAAGCCCAACCATTCTGACACTCTGAGAGGTTTGGGACTGAAAATGAAAGGTTATTCCAAGACATGAATGAAAGAAAGCAGAGTCCAGATTCTGTGTGGGCAACATGACCTTTGATAACTCAGGTGTGAGTGGGTGGAGTTTGAAAAAGAAGTCAGTGGGTGGGTTAAGGTAGGGTAGAAATATAAGAGTTGGCAGGGTGGGGATTGGCAGAGTCATTCCTTCCTGGGTAGATTCCTTCCTGGATAGAATGGTTCTACTTGGGTGGGTCCTACATTAGGCCCTATCATAATAGGTACCTCATAAGAATAAATTGGAGTTGGATTTTGTTTTCCTAACCTAGGAGTGCAAGGCTTTAGATCCTTTTCAGCCTAAATACCTCCTGTAATTTTAACACTACAGGGGGACCAGTTTTCCCTCTACATTTTTTTTTTTTTTTTTTTTTTGCTGGGGCTGGGTTTGAACCCACCACCTCTGGCATATGGGGTTGGTGCAGTACTCCTTTGATCCACAGGCACTGCCCTATCCCTACACTTTTACACAAGTATGGCAAGCCTTAAGCCATTGTAGGGATCATGGCAAAAGTCACTGTATTCCCATTAGCATACTGGGAACCAGAAGAATGATTGCCCAATGTCTAAGTGACAGTCAGAGACATTTATGGATGCCTTTTAGAAGAGGGGGAAGAATGTGTATAGGTGTACCACAGTGGTTCTAGGGGGGATGTGTCGATGGAGAGAAACCAATTGACTTGTAAATTAACCTGAGACGCAGATATTGTGATTTTTTTTTTTTTTGAGACAGAGTTCCAGGCTCAAGCGATCCTCTTGCCTCAGTTTTTCTATTTTTATTAGAGATGGGGGTCTCACTTTTGCTCAGTGTCAAACTCCTGAGCTCAAGCAATCCACCCCCTTCAGCCTCATAAAGTGCTAGCAATACAGACATGCGCCACCATTCCTGACCCAGGTATTGTGTTTTAAATGACTTGGGCCTAGGTCTGTTAGTATCCAGAAAAGAAAGTCAGAAGCCCCTTTTGATACCCATTCAGGTTACTCAGGTTTTATGTAGATAGAGGAAAGTACCCTCGCAATGCTTCCTGATCATGAATGACCTTTAATTCAGAATATTCTTTTTTTTTTTTTTTTTTTGAGACAGAGCCTCAAGTTGTTCCCCTGGGTAGAGTGCCATGGCCTCACAGCTCACAGCAACCTCCAACTCCTGGGCTCAAGCGAGTCTCCTGCCTTTGCCTCCCAAGTAGCTGGGACCACAGGCACCCGCCACACCGCCGGGCTATTTTTCTTGGTTGCAGCCGTCATTGTTGTTTGGCGGGCCCAGGCTGGGGATTCAAACTTGCCACCTTAGCGGTATGTGGCTCGCACCTTAGCCACTTGAGCCACAGGTGCCAAGCCTCAGAATATTCTTTATAGCAAGGGGTCATATTTTGAGGTGACATTTGCTTAGCTCTTTCATTCCCCTCTTCTGCAACCTCCATAGAATTTTCATACGTTAAGAACTGAATTGGCAACTGCGAAGAAGAGAGTGTGGGTTTGTAATCTAATAGTAAGATGTTTGAAAAGAGATACAAGGACATAAATACAAGAATATAGGTATGAATAAGCAGAAAAGAAAAGATCTAAGCTCATTTCTTCACTCCCCATTAAACCAGTCTCTCATTCTTGGGAATAGGTCAGTCTAATAGAATTGTTTCACTTTGTCAATGATGAATAATAATTTGTCTTCTAGGAGATGTAGCTCAGTCTCTACTTGCCCTGACTGATTTACATAAAAACAACATTTCTCTCCAATAACAGCACTAGCTTCTCCTTGTTGAGCTATTAAAGCACCCAAGATGCTGCAATTTTGAATTTTGACAGATATTAGATTATTAACCTCTGTTTGAAGGGTTCCCTGTGTCAGCATGGTGATGTCAACTCTTACAAGAGTGAGACCCCATCTCTACCACAAATCAAAAAAAAGTAATCCAGCACGGTGGCACATGCCCCTAATTCCAGCAACTCATGAGGCTGAGGCAAGAAGATCTCTTGTGCCCAGAAGATTTAGGATGCTGTGAGCTATGACAACACAGCACTCTTCCCAGGGTGAAAAGTGCTCAGCCTGAAATAAATGAGTCAATACGTAAATAAAATATTAAATAAATAAATTTGGGTTTGCATATACACAAATATATTTCTAAAATAAAAGGAGGCTCGGCGCCTATAGCTCAACCGGCTAAGGCGCCAGCCATGTACACCTAAGGTGGCGGGTTCGAATCCCCAGCCTGGACCCGCCAAACAACAATGACGGCTGCAACCAAAAAATAGCCGGGCGTTGTGGCGGGCGCCTGTGGTCCCAGCTACTTGGGAGGCGGAGGCAGGAGACTCGCTTGAGCCCAGGAGTTGGAGGTTGCTGTGAGCTGTAATGCCACGGCACGCTACCCAGGGGGAGAGCTTGAGGCTCTGTCTCAAAAAAAAAAAAAAAAAATAAAATAAAATAAAAGGAAAAATTGTCAATAATAATAATAATGAAAGAGGCAAATAGAACAAAAAGAAAAGTTTGGCTCAGCGCCTGTGGCTCAAGCAGCTAAGGTACCAGCTACATACAACTGAGCCCGTGGGTTCGATTCCAGCCCCAGCCTGCCAAAGAACAATGACGGCTGCAACCAGGAAATATCTGGGCATTGTGGCAGGCACCTGTAGTCCCAGCCACTTGTCAGGTGGAGGCAAGAGAATCACTTGAGCCCAGGAGTTGGAGGTTGCTGTGAGCTGTGATGCCATGGCACTCTACCTAGGGCAACAGCCTGAGGCTCTGTCTCAAAAAATTACTCTAAAACTTTATTTGAATAGTGCTAAGTGAATCAAATAGGAATGATACAGATGACTCAGTAAAATCAGAAAAATGAAGGTACTAAACACAATGAAAATGACTGAGCAGTCTCCAGTGTGAGAAGAAAGGTATAAAGTATGAAGGAACCTCACCATACTTCAGCTAGGAGAAACAAAGAGTCCCATAAAAAGACAGATGAAGATCAAGGATTTGAAAGTCACACACAAGAAGAGAATCTTGAAAGCAACAAGAGAAAATAGATGTATTATTGCTAAGCATGCTTTGTCAGATTACTAGTGGATTAATGAATATGAACCTTCCACATCAATAAAGAGTTGGTGATATAGTCAAAGTGCTGAAAAAAAGAAAAACTTGAAAACTTGATGTTCACCAAAACTGCCCTTCTAAATGAAGAAAAAATAAATATTTATCAAGCTATATAGATGCTGGCAGGGCAAGGTGGCTCATGTCTGCAATCCTAGCATAAGGTGACCAGATTTTAACATTGGTAAAGCGGGACACCATTGGAGGGGTGGGGCCTGGGGGGCAGGGCCTGACAACAATGCAAACTTTGATAAGCAGTTCTTAATAATCAGTTCTCAACAATTATTTGTTATTATTAAACTTTAAAATTATAAAATTAACAAAAATAATATAAAATGCATATCCTGGCAAAATAGCCACATGGCAGCCTAAAACCATATATTCCCTTCCTGTTCTCTCATGTTCCCTAGCTTGTTGTGCATTCTTTCCAAAAATCAGGGCTTTTTGAAAACACTGCAGGATGCTGGACAAATTGTTAAAAATCAGGACTGTCCTGCCAAAAGCTGGACGTCTGGTCACCTTACTCTGGGTGGGGGGGACTACTTGTTTGTTTCAGACAGTTTGGCTCCTTCTGAGGTAATTGTCCTTGCCTAGAACAAGGGATGGAGCCAGTCTTCTTCTGATACCGTAGCCAGGAGGGGAGTAAGGAGTTTACATTAGCCTTTTCATTTCCAAATGAAGTTACATTAACCTCTTTATTCCCAAATGGAGTTACATTAACCTTTTCAGTAGCTGAAAACCGTATATTTCCTTCCCATTCTCCCACTGTTCCCTAGCTTGTCATGCATTGTTTCCAAAAATCAGAACTTTTTAAAAACACCGCAGGATGTGGGACAAATTTTTAAAATTCGGGACTGTCCCACCAAAAGCGGGATGTCTGGTCACCTTATCCTAGCACTCTGTGTTGGGTGATGTTTCTCAAGGGGAGAGAAGGACGGCTTGGCCACGGGGGTAAGCTTGCTCCTCGAATTGTATGAAAGCAAGAAACAACTACATACTCTTAGATGGCGTGTAGCAAAATGTCTTTATTTTCCACTCCCTTTTATTGGGAGCTAGTCATGTACACCACATTGATCAATAATCCTAACATCCTCTATTCTTATCTTAAACTATAGAAAAGAAAGAAAGTCTGGGAAAGTGAGATAACCATCATAAGATTAGCTTAAAGAAAGAAAGTACGGGATAGTAAGACAATCATCTTAAGACTAGCCTCAGGCTGTTCCTCTCTGAGGACCTAAAAGAACTATACATTATCTGACTTCTATTGTTACAGTTAAAGGTCAGGATAAACAGGGGAATAAAACCTTTTTCTTCTATGTACTCAATTAAATTTCTGAGAAACAGTCTCCATGACTGTTTTCTTATGGTTTGGAGCCCCTCCCCCCGCCCCGCTAAGGATGGAGTGTTCTTTTACTCACATCATTACAATGGAGTTTTTTCTTTTCACTCACATCAACCTTTGAGTCATATCCTCTGTACAGATGGGCCATTTCAACCCTTATCTGGCAGGCTGACTTGACTGCACAGTTAGGGTTCCATGTGGGAGGTTGTTAGGCCTTGCCTACAGGCCCCCACCGTGCTTTCCCAGGTCACTTTGGCCTCGACAAAAGCACATAATACTCACAAGTCTTTTCACCCAGTTTCTAGAATTAAAAGAGCACATTTCATTTAATTTTTGTGGGAGTTTACCCCACACTCCAGGAGGGCAAAAGGGTGGATTGCTTGAGGTCACATGTTTGAGACCAGGCTGAGCAAAAGTGAGACACCAGGCCCCCAACCCTTGAAAAAGGAACTTCCCCTGAATCCTTCAGTCCCAGCCCCCTCAAGGGAAGAGGAGTTGGGTTCAAAGAACAATCCTGAAAATAAGGAAGTACGAAGGGAGGGGTGGATTCCAAGTAAAGCCCCTAGTGGAAAATCCCTAGTTCTTGGGAAAAAACAAAAAAAGAAGAAGGAATTCCTCTTTACTTTTTAAAACAGCAAAACCTTCCAAATGTATATACTTGTAAACAGAATTTGAAACATATATTTTTCTCTCTCCTTGATTTCTCCAGAATTTGAACGCCATTTGTAAGTATTCTTAATCTCTAACAATACAGTTATTTGCATAAGTTCAGTAAGAATCTGTTTTGTTTTATAAAACATGATGGAGGTACTGGTTATTTTACCAAAGCTTTGACTAAAATAACATTCCAGAAGTGTCCAGACTGCATTAAGAAATTCAGGTTGACTTCATAAGGCCAATAAAAAAACCCTTTGAAAAACTTGCTAGATACCCATCAGTAACCTTTCCTGATCTGTGGTAAGTAATAAAGGTCACCTGCTGATGGGTTTGGGATTTGAAATGTGCTTGGGGACCTCAAGAGAAGAGGAATTTACCCAGTGCATACAGGTATCTAATGCCAGAGATGAAACCTGGGCTCACAAAAAGCTTTCAAGAAAGTCCAGCCTTGGGGCCTGTGGTTCAAATGGCTAAGGTACTAGCCACATACTCCTGACCTGGTGGGTTCAAATTCAGCCTGGGCCCACCAAACAACAATGACAGCTGCAACCAAAAAATAGCTGGGTGTTGTGGCGGGTGCCTGTAGTCCCAGCTACTTGGGAGGCTGAGGCAGGAGACTCACTTGAGCCCAGGAGTTGGAAGTTGCTGTGAGCTGTGG
>NW_003852715.1:267995-276509 GCF_000181295.1 Otolemur garnettii
AAAAAAAAAAAAAAAAAAAAAGAAACTAAGAGTTGGAAATTGCCGTAAGCTGTGATGATACCATGGCATTCTACTCAGGGTGACAGCTTGAGACTCAGTTTCAAAAAAAAAATTACATACAAATTTATGGACTAAACTGCACAATGAATGACAGACATTAAATAAAGATAGGAAGGTCAGGCATGGTGGCTCACGCCTTCAATCCCAGGACAATTGAGGTCCAAAGTAAAAAAGAATAAGAAATAATAATATAAGGGCTTATTTGTTAGAAACCTATAACTCACTGTTGTTATTTTGAATGTATATGAACTACATACTGAAAAAAATGTAGGACAGATATACAACCATCATGCACACATATTTACTGTAGCATTATTCACATAATCCATTTGGTAAAAGAAATCCACATTGGCCTCCAAAAACAAAGAATGAAATGTAATTTAGAATATTAAAAGGATATAAAAATGATAGAGTATTACTCAGCTTCTAAAAGTCAGGAAATCTTCTAACATCTCTAATAAAGATAAATGTGAACTTTATGGTAAATGAAATGGCCTTTCTAAAATTATCTTCAAATTACACAAATAATTCACACAAACATAATATCTATTCATGAGTAAATATGAGTAAAACTTAAAACAATTTTTGTAGGCAGGGAACAGTGGTTCACGCCTACAATCTTAGCACTCTGGGAGACCGAGGCAGTTACATTGCCTGAACAGTCGAAGCCAGAACAAGGCCCCATTATCAAAAACACTAGATTGTCACTGTGGTGAACACCGGTAGTCCCAGAGATAGGGGATGCTAAGTGAAGAGAATCATTTGAGCCCAAGAGTTTGAGGTTCCTGTGAGCTATAATGCCATGCCACTCTACTGAGGGTGACAAAGTTAACTCTGTCCTCCCACCCAAAAGAAGTTTTCATAAATATTCACCTACAGGATAAAATAGCCATTGACCAGCAAACAAGAGAAAATGTACTATTCCTAAACCAAATAAAAGACACATGTAGGCAAATGAAGAGAAAGAAAAAGAAATTCCCACTAGACACATGGTTGATTTATATTTAACTTTTATTCTTAATGTCTTAAAGTATACAGAGTTGAGCAATGTCATGCAAAATTATAATAAACAAAGCATCCCAAACTGACTCAGATAAAATTATTGATATTATATTTTATATAATATTAGTGATACTATATTTTATATTTTTAATATCTTTATATCACATAGAAAAATATGATGGAAAATCTTGCAATGAATACTTTGTAAATAATGGTACATTTAGCTACAAATTCCCATTTTCCTTAACCTTGTATGTCAGGCAAATTTTGGTACACCATATATATGTAAAAACTACAGACAAAATTGACTGAGGTGAGGGGAGCTACTTCAAAAAATTAAAAGGAGGCCTGGAGCAGTGGCTCATGTCTGTAACCCTAACACTCTAGGGGGAAGAATCAGGTAGATGGCAGGAGCTCACTAACACTTTTCAAAGAAATATAAATGCCAACGAGCATTTTGAAAGATGCCTACAGTACTAATTCTTAGGGAAATGTGAAGCAAAATCACAATGTTACATCATACTCACAATGAACACTAAAAATATGTCAAAGATATAGAGAAATTAGAAACTTTTAGAAATGTTGGTGAAAAAAATGTTGCAGACTCTAATAAAAGGTATGGAGTTTTTTCAGAAAACTGAAATTAAAAGTTATTATTTGGGGTGGCGCCTGTGGCTCAAAGGAGTAGGGCACTGGCCCCATATGCTGGAGGTGGCAGGTTTAAACCCAGCCTAGGCCAAAAAAAAAAAAAAAAAAAGTTATTATTTCACTCTGTGCCTGTCGCTCAGCAGCTGGGGTGCTGGCCACATGTACAGGGACTTTTGGGTTTGAACCTGCCTGGGCCTGCCGAACAACAATGACAACTACAACAAAACAATAGTGTGGCATTGTGGTGGACATATGTATTCCCAGCTAATTGGGAGGCTATGGCAAGAGAATCCCTTAAGCCCAAGAGTTGGAGGTTACTGTGAGCTGTGATGCCATGGCACTCTGCCAAGGAGGACATAATGAGACTCTGTCTCAAAAATAAATAAGTAAGTAAATAAATAAATGTTATTACTTCATCCAGCAATCTCATATCTGCGTATATACCCAAAGTACATACTGCAGATCGGGGAAGATACATGTCCTCTCTCATATTCCACAGCATTATTCATAAAAGCCAAGATGTGGCCGGGTGCAGTTACTCATACATCCAATCCTAGCATTTTAGGAGGATGAGGAGGGAGGATAGCTGGACCACAGGAGTTCAAGACCAGGCTAAGCAACAGTGAGATCCCCATCTCTACTAAAAGAGCAGTAGGATAGCCAGAAGTTGTAGCGGCCACCAGTAGTTCTTGGTATTTGGAAGGGTGAGGCAGGATTGCTTGAACCTGCATGTTGGAAGTTATTCTAAGCTGCGATGATGCTACAGCATTCTAGCCTAGGTAACAGAGTTTGTTTCCATCTCCCACAAAATTCTCTTTTCTACATAACTACAGTGTTCCACTGTGACTGTGGACTGATACACAGCAGGTATTTTTTCTTTCTTTCTTTTTTTTTTTTTTTGAAACAAAGTCTCACTTTTGCCACAGCAACCTCCAATTCATGAGCTCAAGCGATTCTCTTGCATCAGCCTCCCAACTAGCTTGGACTACAGGCACCTGCCACAATGCTGGGATATTACTTTTGTTGTTGTAGTTGTAGTTGTTATTGTTGTTTAACAGGCCCGGGTCAGGTTAGAACACACCACTCCCCAGATATTTTTTGTTAATATTAGTTAACATTTTGTTGTATGAGAATAGGTATACTGAATATTTTATGCACCATCTGGCAATAAAATTTAATGGAAAATGTACAATTTATTGATATGAGATGCTTTTCAGAAAATGTTAATAAACATTTGGAAATAGTAAAGATAATTTTTATTATGTTATTAATACTTTCTTATTTTTACAAAAACTGAAAAGGTCTAACTTACCCATTAGAAACAATCAAAAAACATTTATAAATAAAATAAAAATATTAACTTTGTAAAATATGATAAATTGTACTAGTTAAAATATGTATTTGGGAAAAATTAAAATACCATTTAGATATAGGTTGAGGAAAGTGATGACAATCCTGCTGATTTCTGTTTGCCCAGAGTAAACTAGAACTTTCAAGTGAGCCTTTTAATACATGTGGAATTCCTACTCATTCTCTAAATTACTTGTTAAATAAGTTGAAGGTCTAACACATACTTCTGAATATTTAAATCTAAAATTACAGAAAATTGAACACAGAATAAAACAGAATGTGAAAACAGAAATAGAGACAGTAAAACCTGTAAGACTGTAGAATACAAGTCCCGACTTCATATATTCCTCCCAAAGGAGCCATCTATAGGGAAAGATGCTTCAGTGAGAGCCCAGCACACGGACTCACACCTGTCATCTCACCTACTTAGAGGCTGAGGTGAGAGGATCACTTCACTCCAACAGTTTGACACCAGCCTAAGCAATACAGTGAGTCGCCATCTCACAATAAGTGATGTTACGAGAGCTTCAGAATTCAGGGAGGAGGTTGTGAAATCCTCCTAATGCCTTTAAGGAGGGTCATTCAGAGAAGGCCGACTCTCATTCACTAGGCAAACTAGAGGATCCCTACTCCTGGTTATTGACTGGAGAATGACCTGCTCAACTTTTTTCCACTGAGAATTCTCAAGGGACAATGTGGGCCTCTCTAACTTCTCAAAGCCATGATCTGGGAGTAGTTTCACCCATCCAGAGACCTGGAGGGAAAATGTTTACTCATGACCATGGGTACAGGCCTGAAGACCTGGGAACTTTGTGTGTTTATATTATTTGTGTGTGCGTATATATGTGTGCATGTATATGTATATACTATTTGTGTGTGAATATATATGCATGTACTATTTTTGTGTGTGTATATGTATTTGGGTGTGTATATATATACACAATATTTGTGTGTGTGTATATATACATTTTAATTTTGGGAAAAATTAAAATACCATTTAGATATAGGTTGAGAAAAGTGATGACAATCCTGCTGATTTCTGTTTGCCCAGAGTAAACTAGAACTTTCAAGTGAGCCTATTCATACATATATATGAATGTATATATACACACACACAAATATTATATATGTATACACACACACACCCATTAGAAGCTCCATAGTGAGCCATCTCCCTACAGTGACCATCTCTTCAACTTGTCCTGATTTTCATAGACCAGACATGCACCACATGTGTGTATTGATACAGCAGGCCTAGGTCCTTATGCTAGTCACTTCTGTATGTTGACAAGTTTGTTATAGTCCCTTGAGTGGTCAACTTGCAGATGTTCTGCTGCCTGTGTGTGTGTGTGTGTGTGTGTGTATGAATAAGCACATCCTACGCCAGAGACAGTTACAAAATAAGGATTATACTGTAACAACAGAGACACTAGTGTATCCTCAGGAATACTCTAAACTCCAGAATGACATAACACAATTAAGAAATGTATGGCTTGGATCCTGTAGCTCAAGTGGCTAAGATGCCAGCCACATACACCAGAGCTGGTGGGTTCGAATACAGCCTGGGCCTGCCAAACAACAATGACAAGTACAACCAAAAAATAGCCGGGCATTGTGGTGGGCGCCTGTAGTCCTAGCTACTTGGGAAGCAAGACAATAGCTTAGGCCCAGGCGTTGGAGGTTGCTATAAGCTGTGTTGTCACGGCACTCTACTCAGGGCAACAGCTTGAGGCTCTGTCTCAAAAAGAAAAAAAAAAAAGAAATGTAGCTGTCAGAAATGGGGGATCATATCTCTAATCCTAAAATTCGGGGAGGCCAAGGCAAATACACCGCTTGAGCTCAGGGGTTCAAAACCAGCCTGAGCAAGAGGGACACACCAACTCTCCTAAAAATGAGAAAACTAGCCAAATGTGGTAGAAGGCACCTGCGTTTTCAGCTACTCAGGATGCTGAGCAAAGGGGATCCATTGACACCAAGTATTTAAGGTTGTGAGCTATAATACCATGACACGTGACTTTGGCTCAAAAAAAAAATAGAATTGCAAGGAGTAGATACTTTTAAATATATTAAGTTTGGCAAAGGTTGGGTGATATGGCTCATGCCTAGCACCGTGGGAGGCTGAGGTGGGTGAATTTCTTGAACTCACAAGTTTGAGACCAGCCTGAGCAAAAGCAAAATTCTATCTCTACTACAAATAGAAAAACTGAGGCACGTGCATTGCTTGAGCTAGAGGTAGAGGCTGCTGTGAGCTACGATGGCATGGCACTCTAATCAGGGCAATAGCTTGAGACTCTGTCTCAAAAAAAAAAAAAACAACCAATAAAAAACGGTTGGCAAATTACTTCTCATGTAAATTAAATTATTTATCACAGTCCATATAAAAACAAAATTGTGAGGCTAAAGAGCATTAGACTTTCTTCCATTTGAGGAGATTCTTAGTGTTCTGATAAAATGATTGTAATTTCTTTAGAATCTTATTTGAAACCTCCATAGCATAAAAAAGTTTAAAGTATAAAACATACAATAACTATTAATAGTGTTCCTGGGATTTCTGTAACAAGTACTAACATCACCACCTCACTCACATGTTTTGGAAGTGATGCTAAAGAAAAAGAACTTTTGCGGTGCCCATAACTCAGTGGGTAGGATGCTGGCCATATACACTGAGGCTGGCAAGTTTGAACATGGCCCAGGCCAGCTAAAAGATCAATGACAACTGCAACAAACAAAATAGATGGGTGTTGTAGCAGGAACCTATAGTCCTAGCTACTTGGGAGTCTGAGGCAAGAGAATCAGTGAAGCCAAGGGATTGAGATTACTGTGAGCTATGACACCACAGCACTCTATCCAGGGAGATAGCTTGAGACTCTGTCTCAAAAAAAAAAAGAAAGTAAGAAATATAAACTTTATTCAGACACAGTCTCATTCTGTTGTTCAGGCTACAGTGTCATAAAATCAGCCTAACTGATAGCAACCTCAAAATCCTGGGTTCAAGTAATTCTCTAATCTCACACCCACCACCAGCCCCCAGTTGGTGGGACAACATGCAACCACTACAATGCCTGGATATTTTTTCTCTTTTTAGAAAGATGGGGTGTCAATCTCTAGATGGGGTGTCAATCTTGTTTAGGTTGGTCTCACACTCCTGAGCTCAAGCAATAGTCCCACTTTGGGTTCCAGAGAGCTAGGATTAGAGGTGTGAGCCACCACATCCAGCCTAAAGAATATTAAAAAGAATTTCACAAGTATACTAAAAAATACATACTTATTTCATGTCATTAAAAGCAATGGAAGAGCAGTCAGATCCTGCACTCACATAGTAAGCCATAGAAAGTTCTTTCATTCTCACTGTAACCTAGAGTATCACTGAAAAGTAAGGTCCTTCTGGAAATCAAACCAAGAACAGGCATAGGGAGTCATAACTACATACCTAGCACTCTGGGACACCAAGGAGGGAGGACTGCATCAGCTAACAAGTTTGAGACTAGTCTGAGTAAGTATGAGAACTCCCCAGTACTAAATAAATAGAAAAACCATTAGTCAGGCAATAGGGAGAAACCTGTAGTCCTATCTATTGGGGGCTGGCATATAAAAATCACTTGACATCAGTAGTTTAACGTTGCTGTGAGCTAGGCTGATGTCATGGCACTCTAGTGTGAGGCAAGAGAGTGAGATTCTGTATCAATAAGAAAATAAAAATTGGTGGTGCCTGTGGCTCAGTAAGTAGGGCACAAGCTCCATATACCGAGGGTGGTGGGTTCAAACCCGGCCCCGGCTGAACTGCAACAAAAAAATACTCAAGCATTGTGGCCAGCATCTGTAGCCCCCCAGCTACTGGGGAGGCTGAGGCAAGAGAATCACCTAAACCCAGGAGTTGGAGGTTGCTGTGAGCTATGTGACGCCATGCCATGTACCGAGGGCAATCAAGTGAGACCCTGTCTCTACAAAAAAAAAAAAAGAAAAAAGAAAGAAAGAAAATAAAATAAAAATTAAAAAATAATAAAAACAATAAGACAGATGGCCTTATGTAAGAACAAGAGAAAACCAGGCTTCTCAGAAATCATTTCCAATGAGGCTGAGCTTCCCTAATCACACTGTATTGTGTGGTTTCCTCCCAGAACTTGTACCTCTGACCATTGTTACCTGCTTCACTCACTCCAACCTACCTGGGTGCTTGAGTAGTGTCTGCCATGTCTTCAACTTCCAGGGTTCTTTGCTGTGCTCCAGACAGGTCAGGTGATGAGGTCTGGATTAGAGATGCAAGACTGGTTTTATTAGGAAAAAAACTGGGGGACGGTGCCTGTAGCTCAAAGGAGTAGTGTGCCAGCCCCATATACTGGAGGTGGCAGGTTCAAACCTGGCCCTGGCCAAAAACTGAAAAAAAAAAAAAAAAAAAAGAAAGAAAAAAATTGAGATTCTTCAATTGGCAATCTCATGTCTTGGTGAAGTAGAGAAAAGGACATTTTTGAAGATCCTGAAATAATAATCCCAAAAAGATTTCCTTGCAGAAACTTCAGAATCTTTAAAAAGTATTTAAGGTTGGAAAATTCCTAACTCCTCCACTACTGAAAACTACTGAAATAAAATTTGGTGCTAGAAATCAGACTTAAAGCTATGTGTAACAATCTGTGCCATGAAATTTTTGAAATTTCTATTAATCTAGATAAGGATATAAATTAGCTCAGAAAAGGGTAAGATTAATGAAAAAATAAAACAAATCCAATTTTTTCTTTTCCATAGCAAGATATTCCAAAGTTTTCCATAGAAACAAGAACCTGATACTCAGTCTATGAATGAATTCAATAAGAACCTTCTACAAAGAGAGAATGTGAATTGGTTAGTGAAGCGCTGAACTGTGTATTTACATTATCCTCACCCAGGAAGAGCAGGGTTCTGTAGATCTCTAACATGACATTCCAATACAAATGCTGCTGAGCAGGGTCCAGGCAGGCCCACTCATCCATAGAGAATTCAATAGACACGTCCTTGAATGTCAACATTCCCTAAAAATCAAAGATATTTATCAAGAAGGCACAAGAAGACTGAATTTCACTTTTAGTTAAATGAGTGGAGAGAAGTCTTACTGACCTACATAAGTGAGTGCAATTACCTAACAACTATAGAAGAGCTATATTCCCTCATGTGTTACCTAACACTGAAGACAGAGGATGGAATGGCATCCACAAAACCAGTGACAGATTGTACATTTTTGGTTGACACAGTAGAAATAAAAGGCCACCAATAAAGGCATGTGCAATTTTGTGCCTTATTTACATCATACGTTATAATCTGTGTATGTTTTTTGTATGACAATGTCATGATGAGATAAATGGTAACTCTAGTGTTAATATGTACAAGAAAGAGCTGGAGATCTTGACAAAATGAACATTGTTATTCAGATGATTCCATCTGAATCAGGTGAAGATTCCATTTCTAAGTTTCTTTTTTTTTTTT
>NW_003852715.1:276640-285989 GCF_000181295.1 Otolemur garnettii
GCCCAGCCATTTTTTGGTTGCAGTCATCATTGTTGTTTGGCAGGCCCGGGCTAGGGATTCTAACCTGCCACCTTAGGTGTACGTGGCTGGTGCCTTAGCCGCTTGAGCCACAGGCGCCAGCCATTTCTAAGTTTCTAACAAGCTTAACAGGAATGACAATGCTTCAGTCCCTTGGTGATATTTTGTCAAACATGCAGTGAACTGCAGACACTGGATTTACCCCAGTTGATTCCTGAACCAATAAACAAAGATGACAACCTTTACTTTCCCAAGAAAGGTATATGGAAGAGAATCTAAGAAGAAAGGAGTGCTTCCTCAATAAATGTTTTGGTTTGCTCACATTAGTTGATAATCTCCCCAAGTTATTAACAAGAAGATATACTGAACCCTACAATGGAATATGTGTCCAAGAACACCGTAACTGAGTGAATAAAATTAACATCAACTGTAACAGGATGAATTAGTATCAGGTGCTGATTCAGAACTGCAAGCCCAACATCACGGCTGTGATAGTACTGGCCAGAAAAAGGCAATCATAATCTGATAAAAACGAGTTGAGAAAAACCCAGTTTGGGGAAAGTTCCAGTTACAGATATCTGGCGTGTCTTCTAATCTCTCATCGAGTCTTTAAATAGCCTTCTTTACCATCCCAGAAAACAACTCTTCTAACTATTCTGTTTATGAGAACTTTGAATTACTTTCCAGGGGTCCTCAAACTTTTTAAACAGGGGGCCAGTTTACTGTCCCTCAGACCATTGGAGACATGGACTGCAGGCCCCAGGATGAGTTAACTACTCAGCAGGACAGGCAGCAGTGGCAAAAACACCCCATTGGCCAGATAAATATCCTAGGTGGGCTGCATGTGGCCCGCGGAACCACAGGATGCCTACAGGCAGTTAATGCCATCTTCTGTAAAAGTTCATGGACATCATCCTATTTTCCATAGTACAGGGGAGCTTCCAAATGGAAGCTAAACATTACCTATTCCACCTCTTTGCTACTATACAATAACCCAACCTCATTCAAAATGGGAATCTTGGGCATCCACATTTTCCTATTTTCAGCAGAGAAATTTTATAATGTTATATATAGTATTATTTTATTCTTTGGCATATTTCTCACTTGAGTGAATTTTTTTTAGTAGATTGCTGTCATTGTTTAAAAGGTCATGAAATCTTTCACAAGAATTTGTTAAATTATATTTCACACATAAAATGGCTTTCAAAGTTTCAACACTTTACTGTGATTTTTGTGATGTCCACACTTTATTTACTGTAGAAAAAACACGTTCAGTCGCAGCATTAGTTCCTGGTAGGGACAGCGTGTATCCCATAATTTTTAGTGCATTATTGTATGGAACATGGTTTGTTTCAAAATGATGAAATATCTCTAACCATTTGTTCTCTATCGTGACTTTTGCTGATGCCCAAGATTTAACCTTTTCCTTATCAATATATTTTTTTAATAATGATACCTCGTAAGTTGTGTCACTTCAAGGCCAGCATTAGACTTTTTGCCGCCACTATAAAATATAAATAATATGAATACTGTCTGTTAAATTCATGAAATAAATAAATAAATTACTTACCTAAATTATCTGAATAGCTGATTTGTTGACATCACTTGTTTAACTAGCACTAGCATGCAGTATGATGTGTATCGTCTGAGAGACAGTTACAAAATGTTTTCATGGTTGCCAATGCCAAAAAATGCCATTGTTCATTAAGTCCAAACAATGGTGACTGAATTCTAACAACTGATCAACAATGCGAACTTTGATAAGCAGTTCTTGATAATCAGTTCTCAACAATTATTTGTTATTATTAACATTATAAAATTAACAAAAATAATACAAAACATTATAAAATTAACAAAACACAGGCCTAGTCCTTGGCAGCCACATGGCCATTTGCAACTTAAGGAGAAATGAAAAATCAACAGAAAGGATGACTGTGTTGTGGTTTTGTTACTGGAATTTCTTTATTCAATGAATCCTTGAGCTCAGAGATTTGAGAATTGAGCCCATGATCAGTGATAAAATGGGATTTAGTTGGACGAAGGGGCATGCAGAGGAAGTGCAGAGAGCCAGAGGGAGAGGCCCAAGTCAGAGGTCTCCTGCATGGATCCTTTGTCTAGGGGTAAATAATTGGAACTAAGAGATTTTGGCCAGGGCTTTGTAGATGGAAAAAATACCTTTACAAGCTGAATGAGTATTTTAACAAACAAATGAATACAGTTCCTCCCCTTGGGCAAAGTTATTAGGTCTTTGCAGTTTTTTTTAGGGAGGGGATCAAAATGTGTGCTCCTTACTCAGGGTGAAGCCATCCAAAACTTTTTTGGGATGCTTTGTTGATGACCTTGCTAGAGCTCAGAGGGTGTGCCCAGTAGGGTGCAGAGTATTTGTGCTTAGAGCTGGGAGTCTGATTTCTGAACTCACCTGAGCCAGACAAATGGGGGTTCTCTGTAGTGCCCTGAGTGAGAAAACCCTATATCAATGCTATGTTTCACAAAATGTCTCTCATTTGTAAAATGTAATAATCTGCTTGTTTAAATTGTTTGAGAAGCTGAGTCTTTGTCAAAGTATAAGATTATTGCCTTTTAAACCTTGTAATTATCAGTCTAGCCAAGTGAATAATGGAAAACTATCATAGAAAACTGTGATCCTGTTTTGTGAAAAGTGGGTTTTTGAGAGTGAGAGAAATTGTGTAGAAAGGAAAATGGCATTGTGTAAGAAAAGGATCTTGTGTGGTAAATTTTGTCCTGAAACAGAATGGTTATTTTAGAAAGAGATAGGCAAGGTAATCGAGAAGGTTTATAATGTTTGTAGATGTCTGTGCATGTTAAATGAAGCTAATAAAAGGAAAATTGTGAAGGAATTTACATGTGATCCAGTTGACTATATATTTCCTTTAAAACATTGGTTCTCGGCTCGGCGCCTATAGCTCAACCGGCTAAGGCGCCAGCCACGTACACCTAAGGTGGCGGGTTCGAATCCCCAGCCTGGACCCGCCAAACAACAATGACGGCTGCAACCAAAAAATAGCCAGGCGTTGTGGCGGGCGCCTGTGGTCCCAGCTACTTGTGAGGCGGAGGCAGGAGACTCGCTTGAGCCCAGGAGTTGGAGGTTGCTGTGAGCTGTAATGCCACGGCACTCTGCCCAGGGGGACAGCTTGAGGCTCTGTCAAAAAAAAAAAAACATTGGTTCTCAACCTTCCTAATGCCATGGCCCTTTAATACAGTTCCTGTGGGTCGTGACCCAGAGATTGAGAACCACTGCTTTAGAAGCTTTCAGTTTGTAATCTTGCTTGAACAAATGTTTTAAGCCTTGACTATCTGACAAATCTTCCAAAATCAAAACTCTAAATTTGGTCTTTTTGATATATCAAGACCACCGAAAATCTGAGAAAGACATATTAGGCTTAATTGGTTTGTTAAAAATGTATAGGAAACATTGTCAAATATGAAATACTGGTTAATTTTATGCAAATTATGTTTATATGTATTCTCCAGTATTATAAAATATTGATCTGTCTTAGTGTAGATCATCAGTAATAACTAATTCAAGCCAGCATTTTTTATAACTGCCTGAGTCCAAACTTAGTCCTTCAAAAAAAATATTAGGAGAGGCTGATAAATTCTCTCAAACTCAAATTGCTGATGTCTTTGAAAATTAAATACCTTCAGGCTAAAAGCAAACTACCAGAACTTTAATTAGAAAGCTAACATGTCCATGAGTATAGCTAATCTAACTTTAAACAGAACAGAAATCAGGTACATGGAATAGGGCTGATTTGTTAAGGTTTTTTTTTCAAACACTGGTCATCCAGTCTATGTTCTGTTTTACAGAAGTCCCAAAAGCCATTTTCTGTCTCTTCAGCTATTCGTAGCTTTCAACAATGTATGTACTTATAGGCAGAATTTGAGACATCTATTTTTTTCTCTCTCCTTGATTTCTCCAGAATTTGAAAGCCATTTGTAAGCATTCTTAATTTCTGGCAATACAATTATTTGCATAAGTTCAGTAAGAATCTGTTTTATTCTACAGGATGTAAGGAAGGCACTGGTTATTTTACCACGGCTTAGCATTGTCAGAGGAGTTCAAACTGTGTTAAGAAATTAACGTTGAGTTTACAAGGCCAATAAAAAAATCACTTTGGAAAAACTGACCAGTTACCCATCAATAACATTTCCTGATCTGTGATAAGTAAAGAAGGTTGCTTTCTGACAGGTCCCAAAATCTGAATTTGCTTGGGGACCTCAAGAGAAGAGGAAATTAACCAATGCATACAGCTATCTAATGGCACAGATGAAACCTGGGCTCATAGAAGGCTTTCAAGTCTAATCTGAGATTTTTTATAAAAGTTTTCAGCAAAACCAATTTTAAAGGGAAGAAAAGCCTAGGTGGCTAAAAATTATTCTTGCTGTAATTTAGGCAAATAATCAGACCTAGTGTACTGAAGGTACAGTTTATTTTGGCAACTAAAGTAGTTCTTCTATAATTTGTCTTTAGTAAAGAGAGAAATTAAAGAGAGAGAAATAGTTTAGAAGGGAAAAAAACTGTAACCCACCTGTATTAGATTCCAGCCTTGTCTGCAATAGCATCTCATAAACTGAGACATAGCTGTTTTACTAAACTGATCTATTCAATGAAATTAAGAGACTGGGCAAAAAAATACTGATTTTTTTTTCTTTTTCTTTTTTGATAAGAGAATCTCACTGTCACCCTTGGTAGAATGTCATGATGTCACAGCTCACAGCAACCTCAAACTCTTGGGCTTAAGTGATTCTTGGGCAAAGAATACAAAATTATATCTAGTAGTTATATTTGCTCTGATACTTTAAGGCTCAATAAATGTCACCTGTTGGCTACACTGGAAAATTTTGTGCAGTATTAAATGTTATAGACACAGCAGATACCTCAAGAAAATCAGAACCTGAATGAGAAATTCCCAGTATATGGTGTGAATGTAACACAACCACTGAAGTGGCCCCACACCCAACTGATGTTCACAAATATTCACTCAATGTTTCCAGAACTTTGTATCATTTCTGTACAGACTCTTCAAACTAGGTATTATCTTAAGAACTGTGCTAAGTGTTTAAGTAGAAATACTCTTGCTCTCATTGTGTAAACCTTAGCCTCAAAATCCAGAATTTGCACATGTTTGTAGGTAAGTGCTAAATGGTTTCATTCTCTTACACTGAACTCAACCTTGACTTTGTCCCTGTCAGTGTAAGGGAACCAGAAGGCCACAAACATGCAAGGTGACTGAGGTCATACAGAAGACAAATGAAAGTCCTGGGAATTTCTGTGAAAGATTGTGTGAAACATACAGACTGCCAAACCACTGTATGAAGTTACTAAGGGGGAAGAGACTGAATTGAACATACAGACCCTAGGAAGAGTAACAAGAAAGATCTCCACTTGGGTAATTAACCACGTTTTTCTTAGTCTTTTGTGTTGGTACATCCTTTCTCTCTGGGGGAGCGAGGGGATCAAGTGAGAGATCAGAACCTAGTCCCCCTCTAACCAAGGTACAAGGCCCTTACATCATCATTTTGACCACATGCATGACAGCAAAGGTGGAATGAGTCCTTGCCTGGGTTCATCACAGCTGTGAGTACCAAGATAACTTTTAAAACAGTCAACATTGGGTGGCACCTGTGGCTCAGTGAGTAGGCGACTGGCCCCATATACCAAAGGTGGCGGGTTTGAACCCAGCCCTTGCCAAACTGCAACAACAACAACAAAATAGCCAGGCATTGTGGTGGGTGCCTGTAGTCCCACCTACTTGGGAGGCTGAGGCAAGAGAATCCTATAAAGCCCAAGAGCTGGAGGTTGCTGTGAGCTGTGACACTACAGCACTCTACCCAGGGGGACATAATGAGATTCTGTCTAAAAAAAAAAAAAAAAAAAAGAGAGAGAGAACAAGTGACAAGTATTTTAACTATTTAAATATTTATTTTGGGCTCGGTGCCTATAGCTCAACCGGCTAAGGCGCTAGCCACGTACACCTAAGGTGGCGGGTTCGAATCCCCAGCCTGGACCCGCCAAACAACAATGACGGCTGCAACCAAAAAAATAGCTGGGCGTTGTGGCAGGCGCCTGTGGTCCCAGCTACTTGGGAGGCGGAGGCAGGAGACTCGCTCGAGCCCAGGAGTTGGAGGTTGCTGTGAGCTGTAATGCCAGGGCACTCTACCCAGGGGGACAGCTTGAGGCTCTGTCTCAAAAAATATATATATATTTATTTTGGAGCCAGTGTCTCACTCCATTGCCCCAAACTGGAGTGGAAGATTGTCATAGCTCACAGCAACCTCAAATTCCTGAGCTCAAACAACCTCATGCCTCAGCCTTCCAAGTAGGTGAGACTATAGACCCTCCTCCCAACAACATTGGTAATTTTTATATTCTCAGTAGAGACAGAGTCTTGCTCTTGCTCAGGGTGATCTCCAGTTTCTGAGCTCAACCAATCCTCCTGTTGCAGAAAGACAAGACCCAATGGAGAGAAAGAGCACCCAAACACCATGTTTATAAGAGGAAGGGCTTTATTTACCGACTGGGAGTTTACAGCATAGATTTCCAAATGGCCAAGCTACCCCCCTGGCTTGGTCTTTCACTTTTTATTGACAGTCAAAAAGTTCCACCACACAGGTACCTTTCTCATTGGACAGTTTAAATCAAGCAGGAGATGCTATTCCAGCCCTTCAGAACTACAGGATTTTACAGAACTTGAAAATTTCCAAGTTCCAGGAAGTTAAGTCTACAAATTCCCAAGAGCTGAGTCACCATGGAGAGGACCCTGCAGGTGCATCCTTGTGGTCCCCTTGAGAAGACCTGTTCTCCCAGAACTCAACCTTCTTGGGTATCCTCTCTCACTCCCACCTCTGCCTCCAGGTGAGATAGGATGGTAGACATGAGTCATGGCACTCAGCCTCTTTGAATATATGAAAGCATCATTTTCATTTCTCAAAAAGTATATATATATATATATATACTTATATATATATATATATACACACACACACACACCGTGTTTCCGAAAATAAGACCTACCCCTAAAACAAGCCCTAGCAGGATTTCTATGCATTTGTTAAATATAAGCCCTACCCTGATAATAAGACCTAGTGATGGACATGCTATACACACCATGCATTTCTGTGCAGAGTAGTAAGGAAGACTGGAATACCTTTTATCTGCCACAGCTCCTTTCTCCAAGCCATTCCCATTTGCACGGGTGCACATGTGGTAACTTTGGTCACAGGCATCCTATTGCGCATGTGCGAACAGCTAGGGGAAAAGAGTTCACGCATCACTAGCACCAGCCCCATCAACAAAGTCAGCTCCCCCTGTCAGGTTCCAGAAGAAGATGACTTAACTGTATTTGAATAAATGTAGATTGTTGTATATATTTAATAAAAATAAGACATCCCCTGAAAATAAGCCCTAGTGTGTCTTCTTGAGAATAAATAAATGTAAGACAGTGTCTTATTTTCGGGGAAACACTGTTTCTGTATATAGATACACACACACACACACACACAAATTCATCATTTTTTCAGGAAGGACTAAAATCTTTCAGTTTGCCTCCATTCTTTTGCCTCCAGGTCCCTCACCTTTGTGGATTTCTGTTTTCAGAAACCATTAATGAGCCCAACAAACCAACCAAAAGAAAATGGAAATTCTTTTTCTTTACATTTCCTGAGCTATTATGTCTTTTAGTATTTGTACTTTTAAGCCTCCAGTGATTCCTGAGTGGCCCAGCGGAACAACAGAGTATGAACAATCACCCCTAATGATTGCAAACACCTAGAAAAATGTTTGTCTTCAACCTTTTTTTGTGCCCAGGAATTCTCAAAGACCACACCATCATGCTAGCTGAATTAACAGAAGAGTCCTTTATTGAAGTGTTGGCCAGTGACTGCCTTGTTGTCTCAACATGGGGTTTCTGAGAGCAGCCCCAAGCACTTAAGGGGTTGGGTTTTTAAGGCTTGGTCTGAATTCTTGTTGGCATGCAGGCTGTCCAGGTGCATCTGGGTATGGTAGTGACCGAGTATTTTACAGAAGCAGAATTTTGCAGTTAGTTAGCCATACATTTTTGTTTTAATATTTTCCCCCTTTACTTCTTAGTTTCAGTACTTTCCCCACCTGGCGTTGTTTAAAAGTCAGGCTAGGAACAGTTGGTACCTCCTGGTCTATATTTCCCAGGGAGTTAGACAAGCAAGAAATTTGGAGTGAATTAGAAGCAAGAAATTATTAGTACTTTCCCATTTATCTTGAGAGTGAACTACACTTATTTCTTTCTTTCCTTTTTTTTTTTGAAAGCTTGCAGTCTGGAAATTTGCAGGAGATAAGTGGTATTTTTCCATTATAGCCTATGCCTGACACCTTTCTGCTTTAGCCTAGGCTCACCAGGCCTAACAATCCCCACTGGTTCCAGGATCATAAATTAAATCATTAATATTATCTTGCCAAAGTTTAAAGTGTAATTAAGATAGGTCCCAAGGAGTTTCCTCAGGTTTTAGCTGTGCATGAACCAGCCAGCTCCCAGGATGTGGCTGGAGCAGGGCATGTTGATCATTTTCAAAGTTACCTTTGCTTTCCATGGGGCAGTAAAGTTTTTTTTTGTTGTTTGTTTTATTTTTGTTTATTTGTTTGTTTTTAGTCAGCTGTGAGGAATTTAGGCAAAGATTCTTTCTACCTTCACTGCGTGCATGTGGTTAGGATAATGGTGTAAAGTTCTTTTTACCTTGGTTTGAGGTGGACCAGGTTCTGATTTTTGATTTAGACTTGATTTTTTTGATTCTCCAGAGAGAAAGGCTATACAGACATAAAAGACTAAACAGAATATGTTTAAGTGAATAATTCTGAATATCTAACTCAGTTGTTAAAATAAACTGTACTTTTAGTATACTGGGTATGATTATTTGCATAAAGTGTAGTAAGAATAATTATTAGCCTTCTAGGCTTTTCTTTCTTAAAAAAGGAAAATTGGCTTTGCTGGAATCTTTTATAAGGAATCTCAGGTTAGACTTCAAAGCCTTTCATGAGCTAAGGTTTCATCTGTGCCACTGGATACCTGTATGCATTGGGTAAATTTCTCTTCTCTTCAGGTTCCCAAGCACATTTTGATTCCTGGACCTGTTAGAAAGTGACCTTCATTAGATCAGGAAACATTATTGATGGGTATTGGGCCAGTTTTTTAAAAGGGCTCTTTTAAAAAGTTAGTAGATATTCACTGCAGTAAAATAAAGTATAATCCTTATAGGGAATCTTGAATTCTGACATCCTGTATTCTACATTGATATAACCACTTTATGTTTCATTTCATTTCTTTTCTTTTTTTTTTTT
>NW_003852715.1:286748-288921 GCF_000181295.1 Otolemur garnettii
AAGCTATCCCCCTGGATAGAGTGCCATGGCATCACGCTCACAGCAATCTCCAACTCCTGGGCTCAAGCGAGTCTCCTGCCTCCGCCTCCCAAGTAGCCGGAACTACAGGAGCCCTCCACAACGCCTGGCCATTTTTTGGTTGCAGCCATCATTGTTGTTTGGTGGGCCCGGGCTGGGGATTTGAACCCACCACCTTAGGTATATGTGGCTGGCGCCTTAGCCGCTTGAGCCACAGGCACCGAGCCAAAATAAAGTTTTAAAATAAAGTAAGGATTATTGTGGTCTTTGCTTAAGGAGGATTGATTTAGAGATTAACTTCTGAATTGGAAATATAATAGTTTGTCACTAAGTTGTGTTGTTTATTATTTAAAGTTAATGTGGTCTTTGCTGTGAATCATTACGTATAAAACTGTGATTTTAGAAATGGTAGAACACAACAATCTTGGGGAGGCTACTCTCACTGTTCTCCAGTATCACCGGCCTTCTTCTGACAAAATTTTACAATCCTATTCCTGTCTCTGTATACTGGCTGACAGTGACAGGCAGCCACATCTTCTTACTCTAGTAACACTCTGACTAAGGTACAGGCCAAGGGAATCCTTCCCCTTAATTCTTTGAAGGATACCAACTGGATACCAACCCACACCTGACAAATTCATAAGAGAAAAGGCATACAAACTTATTAATGTACTACATATGTGGGGAAATCATAGAACAATTATCCCAACTTCCCACTTGGGTAAAGAAGCCACAGAGCAATGACATGGAAATGTAGACCATTCTCCTCCTAGACAAAAAATAATTAGAGAGAATCAATGGAACAGGGAGAAATAAAATTATGTTGTAAATAATTTTTTTAGGAATTTGAATGAACCTAAGAGGCAGAAATGATGTAGAAGGAAAAAAAAAGCCATTCTCCAACAGTGGTTGAATTTCCTAACTGCAGCAGATAAAGAGGTAACAGGACAATAAAAAAAGGCAACTGTTTTTATTTTGAGAAGAATCTTTGTTGCTTATATAGGATCATTTTAGAGAGTACATCCCTACTCTTGTGGTGAGCGGAGCAAGAATAGGTTATAATGGACTTAATATTCAGGCTTATTTCCCAAAAGCTTTCCATTTTTGAAAGCACTCAGCATGCCTAAGCTACAATTTTTTGAAGAATAATTTTTCTCCACATGAATGTCAACTTAGCAGGAAACAAACTTTAGGCTTAACCAAACTGAAAATTCTCTTCTGATTACAAAACAAGGAATTTCATCCCAATAGTCCAAATAAAGTCAAGGCACGGCATAACTGTAGCTGACTAACCATCATGCTTACAAAGCCAGTCACCATTCACTGAACACATCTAAGGATGTGCTGAGAACAGGACAATCTCCTGGCAAGCCTAGAGATCTCTTGTGACTTGAAGGCAAGCCACCAAGTGATTCAGTGTCCCTGGATGGGATAAGATCATTTACTCCATAGTAAACAGATGTTAAACATACATTTTCCAACACTTCCTTGTAGGAGTCCGTGGGAGAAAGCACATAGCACTTAAGCACATGGTCCCTGAGCACACAGCTCTTGCATTTCTTTGCTTGGCACTTTTTCTGCCCATTATGTATCTTCAAAATAAAAGAACTCTGTGAGTTGCTCGGGGCTCTCCTGCACCTTTGGTGTGCCTCACCTCTTGCAACTTGTATTCTCAATCTGTGTCCTGGTTGATTCCTTCATGTGGCACTGACACATAACTGTAACTAATCAGTTCTTCAATTTTCTTTGGTTTCACTTTTTTTTCTTTATTTGTTTTTGAGACAGAGTGTCTCTATGTACAAATGCTTTAATTTGTTTTTTTAGTAGTTACCAGACTCACATCTTACATTTGAGTATTTAATAATTTTTTTTTTTGAGACATAGTCTCACTATGTTGCCCTTGGTAGATTGTCATTGGCATCACAGCTCACAGCAACCTCAAACTCTTGGGCTTAAGCAATTATTTTGCCTCAGCCTCCCAAGTAGCTGGGACTACAGGTGTCCACCACAATATCAAGCTATTTTTTTGTTGCAGTTGTCAATGTTTAGCAGGCCCAGGCTGGGCTCCAACCCACCAGTGTTCCTCTCAACTGAGATACAGTGGCTGAGCCTATTTGTCATTTTCATTAGAAATTTCAATTATCAAAAAAAAAAA
>NW_003852715.1:288941-292693 GCF_000181295.1 Otolemur garnettii
AAAAAAAAAAAAAAAAGAAAGAAAGAAAAGAAATTTCAATCTGCATCACTTGTTTCTTCAACATTTTCCATAGTATATGAAGAACCACTACGAGAAAAGAAATCATCATTTTTCATTAGCACATGCTGAGAGCTGTAAAAAGATTTTTGGTTTAATTATAGTTTCTTCTGAACTATTATTTCCAAAAAGTTTTCCATTTTTAAAAGTACTTGCATGCCTAACCTACAGTTCATTTTTACAATTATTAATTTTTATAATTATTTTCAAAAAATTAAACTCCTTAATATTTTAATATTACCTAAGTTTTTTTTTTGTTTGTTTGTTTAAAGACAGAGTATTAAGTCTATTGCCCCAGACTAGAGTGCCATGGGTGTCATAGTTCCTAATTTCAAACTCCTAGGTTTAAGCAAATTTCCTCTCTTAGCCTCTCAAGTACCTAGGATTACAGGTACCCTCTTTCACTTCAAACCAATTTTTCTATTTTTAACTAGAGATAGTTCAGAACTCTTGCTCAGCCTGGTCTGGAACTCCTGAGTTTAAGCAACCCACCCACCTTGGCCTCCCAGAGTGCTGGGATTACAGACATTGCAGTCAAGACAGACACCCCTCACAATCTTTTTTACCTATTTGTGAATTTAGAATGCAGTTGAAAACATGAAGTTCACTTAGAATTGCTAATCACTGGTTAGGACTTTCAGGAATGCCTCAGCAACACAGCTAATGAACTGGTTAGTTGAATGGGACTGTTGGGTATAAAAATCTCAAAAGTGAAGGCAGAAAGTGAAATTTCTTGGTTTTCAGCTATACCCTTGAATAGTCACCCTATAAAATAATTTAATATTATATTTTCCAACCCCTGCAACAGCTTCAGGGGTTTCTACACATAACAAGTTTTTGTCAGGTATGGATTCCTAACTATGGCTTAATTTTTAAGGCCCTGTATCAAGCCTTGAAAAGACAGGAAACATACCCTTGTATTAAACTAAGGAGTGTGACAAAGCCCTGCAGAAACTTAATCTAAAAACTAAGTCTCTCTAATGCCTCTACTCTTGGCCTGCTTAAGTTTACAAAACCCTTCTTTCTATATGTATATGAAAGACAGGAAACTGAGGTTTGACCTTCGAGGACTGATACAAAAAATTGGAACTATTCCCAGACAAATCCCATATTTGTTTAAACAGTTTGACTTTACAGCTACTGGGTGGCCTCCCTGTCTTCAAACCCTGGCTGTGACTAGTGATCTTTCAAAAGAAATTGAAAAAGTCACCTTAGGACAACTGACTATCGTTCATCTCCCTCAGTGAGTTCAGTTACTACTTCAGCAAAAAAGAAACTTCTAGTTAACTGTAGGTTGGATGAGAAGATCTTTTTTTTTAATTGAATAGTAACTATGTACATTAATGCATTTGGATAAGAAGATCTTAAGCTATATTATTTACTAACCCTGAAATATGGTTATAAGTGACAGCTGGACTGAACTTAGCCACTCTACTTCCTAACCTTAATCAAGAACCAAAAGAACTGGGGGGGCGGGGGGGGCGGAGCCAAGATGGCAGACTGCAGCCAGCTTTTTACGAAAGCTCCCGTCCAGAAGGAGGCTTAAAGGACAGAAGTTTAGCAAGTTAGCTGATGGTTTGGAGCAGAGCCAACAGAGAAGATTGAAGAGCGCACTTCAACCTTCCTGAGGCGAGCTGCAACCCCCAAAATACAACCAAAAGGTACAAAATCCACCACCAAGCAGACGGGAATCCCCTCCCCCACAACAAGGGCTCGCAGTTTACTCCATGCAAGCAAGCAAACAGAGTTTAAACTTCCTCCCACTCTATCCCATGGGAGAGACCCCCTGAAAACTGGACCTCCTACCCCTGCTGGCATACCATGGCACCCTCCGGCCAGGCATAAAACATAAAACTGTATATATTCCCCACCTGCAACATTTAACTCCAAGTAGTCTCCACCCACCCACTCCGAGGTCTAGAGGTTTGTTACCTACGGAATCCAGATTCTTGGGCATCTCCTTGAGAGAAATGGAGGGGGAAAGGGCTGGTGCTGTTCTGTGATGACTGTGGTACAGGAGTGAGGAGAAGAAAATTAGCTTAGGGGACACCAATACAGCAACAGTGGCATCCTGAGCTGCAAACTGATACCATTCCAGCCCCGTCTTTCTGGGCAAACAGAGGTTCTGGACAGCAGCCACCGGCAAAACGCAGAGAACTTTCGTAAGTAAAGCACCTGCCCTCAGGGTCTAATCTCCCTAAGACAAAGGCAGTGGGCGGGCAGAGGCTAGAATTGACACCTGAGTGTAAATTGCTATTTGTCTGCTGCCCAGAGCTGAATGCAAGGACTTGCAGAGAAATCTAGCTGGACAGAAGCCTAATTTAAAAATGCAAGGCTCCCTTGCCAAACTCAGATTTCTGGCTGATTTTGCCAGTTGTAAACCCCGGGAGCAGTGGCCTATTGGAGTGAATAGGGTCACAGACCTGGGGGAATACGAGTGGCTGGGTGCAAGGTGGGGAAGGAAGTATTAACCTTCCCAGACTAACCCATTTGCCGAGTGGGTCCTTTTGCCCTCATGGAACGGGGCGGGCCCAAAACTGCTTGCTAGAGTCTCATGCCTCATGGGTGGCAGAGGAGATCCCTGCCCCAGGCTCCTGCTTTGGGCAGGCCCAGAACTGCTTGCTAGTGCTGCAGGCATCCCGTGGGCAGTGGCGGAGGAGTCCTCTGTTCCAGGTAGATCCAAAACAGCTTGCTAGAGACACGTACACCCCACGGGGGCCAGGGTAGGAGTTCCCCACTCCAGGCACCCAAGCTGGGTAGGCCTAGAACTGCTTGCTAGAGCCCCATGTGCCCTGTGGGTGGTAGTGGAGGGGTCTACCTCTCTGGGTGGGCCCAGAACTGTTTGCTAGAGCCATGTACATCCCACAGACGGAGGTGGGGGAGTTCCCCGCTCCGGGCTTCCGCACTGGGAGGGCACAGATTGGCTTGCTAGTGCCGCACGTATCCAATGGGTGATGGTCAAGGAGTCCTCCGCTCCCCCCCAGCTACTCTGGCGGGGCTGAACTAGGACTGATCTGGTTGCTCGCGTACCCTGCACTACCTCTGCCATTCCCCCACCTCCTGGCTGCTCCAAGGTACTGAACTAGGATTGATCTAGCTACTACAGTTCTGTTCCACCAGTTGCCCTGAAGGGGCCAAACTAGGACTGACCCGGCTGCTACAAGTCTCCTGCCCCCTGGTCACACCGGCAGGCCGAACAAGGTCTAATCCAGCTTCACACACTTCTGTGCGGCTGCTGCTGTTCCACTGCACCCTGGTTGCTCCACCACCCAAGAACTGGGAGAAGACAACAGACACGCTCTGCCTGTCTCTCTGGGCAACCAGAAGAAGCCACCAACTGAATGGTTCTGATAAGGCCTCCAAACAAGGTAAACTCAGCAGGGGGTGGAATCAGAAGAGAAACTCTGGCAACTCAAATAACCGGAGTAAATCAACTCCTCCAGGGGAAAATGTGGCAGACATAACTGAAGACCCCATCCACAAGCAAATGGCTAGGATGTTAGAAATAGAGTTCAGAATGTGGATAGCAAATAAGATTAAGAGAATGGAAGAAAGGAAGGAATTAGGAGTTCAAGAAATTATTCAAAAGATATCTCAAGAAATTATTCAAAAGATGTCTCAAGAACTCAACGATTTCAAACATAAAATGATCAAAGATTTTGAAACACTGAGACAAGAGGTTGCAGCCCTCAAGG
>NW_003852715.1:297926-299848 GCF_000181295.1 Otolemur garnettii
GATTGTGTGTGAAAACCCCACACTGTACCCCAGAAGTGCATTAGTGTACATAGTTACCATTCAATAAAAAAAAAAAAAAACTTTGAAAAAAAAAAGAACCAAAAGAGCAACAATGTCTAGAGGTAATTGAACAAGACTTTTCTAGTGGGTTGGGAATCAGGAAAAGTAAAAAAGAAAATAAGTCATATGCTAAAAAAATGTGTCCAAACAATGCCAAGACATCCATTTACACGAAAACCAGGTATTGCCCCTCCAATTACTGTGAATAAAGGCAGCCCCTAGAAGCAGGGTCAAATTAAATCCTCAAAAAGTTGTTCATAAAAAAGCCTTCCAGGCACTCTGAATTTATATGTCAGGGCAATTGGAATATAATCTTAAAGTACAAAAGTATGTGGCTCAGCACCTGTAGCACAGTGGTTATGGTGCCAGCAACATACACTTAGGGTTGCATGTTTGAACGCAGCCTGGGACAGCTATACAACAATGACAACTGCAACAAAAAAAGGCCAGGCTTTATAGTGGGCACCTATATTTCCAGGTACTTGGAAGGCTGAGGCAAGAGAATCACTTAGGCCCAAGAGTTTGATGTTGCTGTGAGCTATGATGCCACAGCGCTCTACTTAGGGGAACATAATGAAACTCTGTTGATATATTTCCTATCAAACAAACAAACAAACAAAAAAGAAATCTGAGTATGTGGGTGGTGCCACCAGAGACATACACCAAGGCTGGCAGGTTTTAACCCTGCCTGAGCCAGCTAAAACAACAATGACAACTGCAACAACAACAACAAACATAGCCTGTAGTCCCAACTACTTGGGAGACTGAGGCAAAAGAATCACTTAAGCCCAAGAGTTGGAGGTTGCTGTGAACTGACACCACAGCTCTCTACCAAGGGTGACAGAATGACTCTGTCTCAAAAAAATTTTTTTAAAATACAAAGTTATGTACAACAAATGCAGTGAGGGTTAGCCCTTATTCACAAGTTTTCTCTTTCCAGACCCTACAGAAAATGTACATACCTTTTATCCTGGTAACCAAGACCAGCTCAAAACCTGGAAGGATGGGCCTGAGAGAAACAGCTGAAAGAAAAGTAGACCAGTCCAGAAGATGTTCTGCTGAGGAGATCACAGCAGTGAAACTCGCAGGACTAGAAGTCTCAGCCCATCACACTCCACTCAAGCTGTATCTGACTGCAGAAGCAACTAAGGCCCACAAAAAGTAGACTGCAGGAAACACCTCATTAGATTGAAGAGATACAATCCCCAGTCATTTTTGTTTTGAGACTAATGGCTGTGTGCTCACCCCACACTTGACCCCTTTTGATGAAATAAAAACTTATAGACATCTTTAGCCCAAAATGTCATAACTATGTCTGATTTCTATCTCCCAAGAAGTACTTATGTAGAACAGGTGTTTACTTCGTCCCTAATGGAGATGTACACCAGCTAGAACTTACCAGAGATTTCACTTTTCCCATATATCCACAAGATTATCACATACTCAGATCTTCATAGTTAAAAAACAACCACTACTGACAAGAAAAAAAGATATACTTGCTATACAACTGAAAACTGAATCTACTAGTCATAAATATGCTAAGATTAAAAGGTGCTCATTCCCATATACTAGCTTGAATAATTCCTTACTTAAATGTAACTTAACCAGCTTGATGCCTGTGGTTCATACACCTAAGGTGGCAGGTTCGAATCCAGCTCGGGCCCACCAAACAACAATGATGGCTGCAACCAAAACATAGCCAGGCATTGTGGTGGGCGCCTGTGGTCTCAGCTACTTGGGAGGCTGAGGCAGGAGACTTGCTTGCACCCAGGAGTTGGAGGTTGCTGTGAGCTGTGATGCCACAGCACTCTACTCAGGGGGATAGCTTGAGGCTCTGTCTCAAAAAAAAAAAAAAAAAAGAA
>NW_003852715.1:301814-303245 GCF_000181295.1 Otolemur garnettii
GCCAAGCCAAATTTTCTTTTTTTTGAGACATATTCTCACTATGTTGCCCTCAGTAGAGTGCTGTAGCATGACACCTCACAGCAACTTCCAACTCTTGGGCTTAAGTGAGTCCCTTGCCTCAGCCTCCTAGTAGCTGCGACTACAGGAGCCAACCACAGTCCTCAGCTAATTTTTTGTTGCAGTTGTCATTGTTGTTTAGCTGGCCAGGGCTGGGTTCAAACTTGCCAGTCTCAGTGTATGTGGCCTGTGCCACAGTGCTATGGGTGCTGAGCCATAGATGTAAAAATTTTAAAATCTCTATACTGCTTCAATTTAGCTAACAGTTCCCAACTCATTATGAACAAGTTAAGATGTATAAAAGACATAGTCCAAATAAAATAACAAACAAGATTTTTCAGAATATTCAACATTTCCTATTTAAAGTATTGTCATAATTACCCAACATTACATTACCTAAGTTGGAACCATTATAGTTATTCTTACGTTACATATTATAAGCTTCTTAATATGTTACAAAATACAATATATACCATTAATATGTACTAGGTGTTTAACAAATCTCTTCTTCTATTTCTTTTTGAGGTGAATATCACTTTGTCACTCTGCATGCATAGAGTGCAGTGGCATCATAGCTCACAGCAACCTCAAACTCTTGGGCTTAAGAGATTCTCTTGTCTCAGCCTCTTAAGGACCTGGGACTACAGGTGCTGGCCACAATGCCCAGCTATTTTTTTTTGTTTGTTTTTTTGAGAGGAGGCATCACTCTGGCTCAGGGTGGTCTGGAATTCATGAGCTCAGGCAATCTATCGGCCTCCTTCTCCCAGAGTTCTAGGAGGGAGAAGGCGTGAGCCACCTCACCCAACCTTGTTTCACAAATTTCAAAAAACAAGCGTGAGCCATCTCGCCCAACCTTGTTTGACAAATTTCAAAAAACAAAATTAACCAGGACAGCCTGCATGTCAATTTAACTAACAATAACAATTATAAAATTATTCAAAATTATTTTGATTTTGGCTTGGTGCCCCTAGTACAGTGGTTACAGCACTGGCCACATCCACAGAGGCTCGTGGATTCAAACCCAGCCTGGGCCAGCTAAACAACAATGAGAACTACAACAAAAAATAGCCTGGCATTGTGTTGGGTACCTGTAGTCTCAGTTATTTGGGAGGCAGAATTCAAGAGAATCATTTAAGTCCAAGAGTTTAAGGTTTCTGTGAGCTATGACACCACAGCATTCTACCAAGAGTGACATAGTGAGACTTTGTCTCAAAAAAGTAATTAAATAAATAAAATAAAATTATTTTCATTTTAAATCAATTTCATAGATGTAAAAGTAAAATAAATAAAAGTAGAGAATGTGGTAGACACAGACACCCCCACAACCTCTTAGCTATTTGTGAACTGAGAATTTACTTTACAACATAGGAAGAG
>NW_003852715.1:303992-332706 GCF_000181295.1 Otolemur garnettii
TCGCTTGAGCCCAAGAGTTGGAGGTTGCTGTGAGCTGTGATGCCATGGAACTCTACCCTGGGGGACAGCTTGAGGCTCTGTCTCAAAAAAAAAAAATTACTCTTGCTGTTCTCAGGAATTACTAGCCTTTCAGATAATAAAGGCTTTGTACTCATCAACTCCCTGTCTTGGTGTTTAACTACAACAACATACCACACAGCCACTTCCAGTTCCGCAAAACAGTGAGCCACCGTGCTGGTGCCAATTTTTTTTTTTTTTTTTTTGCAGATTTTGGCCAGGGCTGGGTTTGAACCTGCCACCTCCTGCATATGGAGCCAGTACCCTACTCCTTTGAGCCACAGGCATCGCCCCCAAATTTGTTTTTAACAGAAGACTAGATTGGGAGGCTGAAGCGAGTGTATTGCCTGAGTTCACAGGTCCGAGACCAGCCTCAGCCACAGCAAGAGGTTGTCTGGAAAAATTGCCAGGCATTGTAGCTGGTGCCGGTACTCTCAGCTACTTGGGAGGCTGAGCGAAGAGATGAGATATGATGCACAGCACTCTGCCCAAGGTGACAAAGTGAAACTCTTCAAAAAAAAAAGGCTCATTGCCTGTGGCTCACGTGACTAAGGCACCAGCCACATATACCTGAGCTGGTGGGTTTGAATCCAGCCCAGGCCCACCAAACAACAATGATGGCTACAACCAAAAAATACCTGGGCATTGTGGTGGGTGCCTGTAGTTCTGTGGGGCGCAAGCACCTAACCCTTGAAAAAGAAACTTCTCCTGAGTCCTTCGGTCCCAAGCCCCTTGAGGGAAATGGGTTTAAATTCCGAGAAGAGGCCTTAAAATAAAAAAAAAAAAAAATACAGAAGGAGAGGTGGATTCCAAGAAAAGCCCCTAATGGAAAGTCCCAAGTTCTCGGAAACTTACTTAAACTGTGTTACCCCTGCCCTATGCTAACTGCAACGTTCTGCTTCTGTATTTGCTTGCTTGCTGAGCTATGCAAAAAAAAACAGTATAAAAAACAACCTGCTTTCCATTTCAGGACAGATTGCCTTTCAGAGCAGTGGTCCCCTGCCCAGGTGTAATAAATTTCTACTTCATTTTACATCAAGGGGAGTCCGAGTCTGTCTTTCTCTGCTGTGCCAAGTGCAACATTTGAAAGCCCCAGCGAGATCCTCTCAGACCCCCACCCACACCGCTGGCCAACGGCTCCAGGGGAAGGCCTTGGAGAGACGTTCCTCCACCCCAAGTCCCTCAGGGGCGTGGATTCAGGGCATAGGTTCCCAAATTTTCCAATTTCTGGTAAGTCTGTCTGGGTCTCTAGAGAATAGAGTGAAACTAGACTGGCTGGACGCAGCTGAAAGTCTGTTCCAGAGGCCGAGGAGAGACATCTCCTTGTCTCATTGGGTTGTCAGTCTTCTGTGTTTTCCAAGACATTTCTTTGTCTCGCTAAGTTGTCAGTCTTCTGTGTTTTCAGTATCATTACTTTTTGTCCGTCTTTGTTTGCCAATGCCCACTTGATAATTTATATGCAATGGGATAAGGGACTATCTACTCAGCTAACTCCTTTAGAGTGTCTCCTCAATAACTTTTCTGATTTCAGCCTCCGCACCAAGGGCTATGGTGAGAAAGTGAAACCAGACATTTTATGTACTTTCTGTGGATCAGACTAACCAGTGTTTGGGATGGGCTAGTCCCCACTGGGTCTTGAGTCTCTGATTTTCTTCACTGGACTCACAGGGGGTGAGTCCCGGGTCTGTTAAGTTTTGTCTGTTAAATTTTCTTCTCTGGACTCACAGAGGGTGAGTCCCTGGTCCATTTCTTCTCTGGACTCACAGAGGGTGAGTCCCCGGTCTGTTAAGTTTTCATCTCTGGACTCACAGGGAGTAAGTCCCCAGTCTGTCAAGATTCCTCCTCTGGACTCACAGGGGGTCAGTCCCTGGTAGGTCCCTGTTCCCGCCTTCCTATGTTAGTGAGGTTGTGTGAAACCTGTCAGTCATTTTTTGTATTTGATTTGTCAATTCCAATGTTTTATTCAGTGTTTCCTTGAGGACTGGACAAGGCCCCAGTCCACTGACCCTGAACACTTACTCCAGTGGATCACGGATCAATTATTTCCAGGAACTCTCTTAGATTTTGATCTGAGAGAGGTCTCTGTGTTTTCCTTCCTCCTCCTTTTTCTGGTAAACTGATCATTTACTATCCCTGAGACTGGGCATCACTTTTTTTTCTATGTGTCCAATATCACTTACTTCCTGGTGCACCTTTGACTTGTCAAATTTATGCTTGTCCTGCTGTTTTCAATGGTTTGTCAGAATTCCTTTTGAGGATTAGTCATTTCCAAGTTTGGGTATTGACATTTCTGTTTTCTTGTCCGTCAACGTGACAATGTACAATTTGCTTTAACCCAGGCTATGGCCACTGGTTGTGGCTGAGGCACAAGAGCTGCTCTTCACCCAGGGGGTGGCTGCTGAGGATTTCTCAGCCCCTAGTGAAAGACCAACTCTGTCCCCCTGCCTCACCCTGCCAAATTATTTAATTAAATTACTACCCTTTTTACCTTCTCTCTCTTATATCCCTGATGTCTTCCACTGCCCTCAACATCGCTTTCAAAGTGGGACTTGGACTTACTATATAATGTTGCTTTAGAATCTTGGTTTATGTAGCAGTGTGTTGTGCTAATTAACTCCTATCTTTCTTACATGGCCCTTTTGTGCTTCCTCATTTTATTTTAACATTGTAGTGTAGATAACCCACTTGCGTTTGGAACCCTCTCTTCTGGCAATTAAAGAGTTACTACAAAGTTTGTTAAAACTGTTCCTCTTTTTGGCTGCTAAAAACTGTGGTTGTTATGTTACAAATAATTTTAAAATAAAGTGCCAACACTCAACAGAAAACCTAAGGTCAATTACCCATTTAGAACAAAAACAAAGGGAGAGTCCTCTTTACTTTTTAAAACAGCAGTCACTTGGCATTACTCTGTTTGGCTTGTATTCTGCCAATCTTCAGGTGGCCTCCAGGAGAAGGGCAGACTGTGGTCCCTCTGAGGGGAGGCACCCTCTGGAAACATCCCCATCCCAGGGCCCCTGGAGAACCTGGAGCTCTCTGGAGACCAGCTAATGATCACTTCTAAGTTTACCTGTGAATCCACCTCTGGAGGTAATCCTCTATAACATCTATTTTTGCTAGTGCCTGAAGACATTAATATAATTATTCATGGTATTATTGTTGTGCTTATTTGTTGTAAATTGTTGGGAAAATACATAACTGTTTGTTGAATTCAATTGTTATAATTTATGTAGAACCTCCAAGGGAAGGCCAAAGTGACAGGAACTTTAGACAGGGACCTCAGGTTGCCCAGCCTGTCAGAAGCTTCCAGAGACATGAGGAGCCTCAGCCCTACTAGCCAATCAGAGATTCCCAGAAAAGTGTATTTGCACCTGTCACCAGAAACACCATTAAAATATAAGCAGGGTCCTAAAAGGTGTATGAGAGGGTATTCTAGTTCTGGTTTTGAGAAGACAAGAGTGTGAGTATGAACTATTGGACATTATTCATGTTGGGCCCGTGTCTGCCGTGTCATATGCCCATTCAGTGTTTATTAAAAGATTAGTCTTGGTCTGAAATAGTCTCATATTGAACTAAAGATAAAAAGAACAAGTATACAAAACTTTAGAAAAAAGTTCCCTAGAACTCAGCTTTTTATGCCTCGAGACACCTGAGTTCTAGTTCTTGCCAGCAATTAGAAGTTCCTTCCTCTAATATAAATATCTGTCTATTTTAATTCACTGTTTTCCTGCAACATTCTGGTTCCCTGATGAGCGTGCTCCCCAGCACCCTGACTGACCATTCCCTTTTTTAAGAGCCCTCCTGTACTAATTACACGGAGAGGAGGGCTCCAGCAGGGTGACAAGAAAGTCCCAAGGTGGTCCCCTGTAACAGGAGCTTACTGATAGAGAAATGGAGAAATATGCAGGGAAAGAGCAAGCTCTGACAATGAACCTACTTTTATAACTCCATCTCTGAAGTAAAAGATAAAATATAACCCCCTGTGTATTCCATGACTTCCTTGCCTCTGAAAAATGAAAACTTAATTACCCTACCCAACTGTTCACATAGAATCTTAAGGCTAAGTTAAACACCTAACTCCTTTAGTATCACAGACTTTTAGTGAAACTTTATATATAATTTTACTTTCCTAATTTTAGAATCAAAAATAAAAGGAACCAGTAAATAGAGGAAAGAAAACTATGTAAATAAAAATATGAATATAAAAATATAATTTTAATAAGACAAGATAACAGAAAATAAAATAATTTTATACAAAAATAAAAAGTGGGCAGCGCCTGTGGCTCAAAGGAGTAGGGCGCTGGCCCCATATGCCAGAGGTGGTGGGTTCAAACCCAGCCCCACCCCCCAAAAAAAAACTGTAAAAATATAAAAATAAATAAAAAGCAAGATAAAGGTTAAAAAAAAGGTCTGAAATATTTGTAAAATATCTGTGCAGATTAAATAAAACTTACTAAAAAGCTGGCATGTAATCTACTTAACTATATATTTCCCTTAAAAGCTTTTAACTTGTAATCTTGTTTAAACAAATGTTTTACACCTCTGATATTTGACAAAACTTCCAAAATCAAAACTCTAAATTTAGAGCTCAGCACCTATAGCACTGTGGTTATGGCACTAGCTACATGCACCAAGGCTGGTGGATTCACACTCAGCCTGGGCCAACTAAACAATGAATAACTCTAAATTTGGTCTTTTTAAAATATTAAAACCACTGAAAACCTGAGAAGAACAAATTAAACTTGATTCATTAAAATGTATAGGAAACATTGTCAAATATGAAATGGTAATTAATTTTGTATAAATTATATGTATATTCCAATATTATAAAACATTGGTGTGTCCTCACCTGTAAAGCATTGGTCTGTCCTAATGTGTAAGACATTGGTCTATTCTAACATATATTGTCAGTAATATTTTAATTCATCTAAAAAAAATGGTATTTTTTATGTAACTGGCTGAGTCCAAAGTTTATCCTAAAAAGAAAAAGAAATATTAAGAGAGGCTGACGAATTTTCTCAAATTTAAATTCCTGATGTCTTTGGAAATTAAGTACCTTTAGACTAACAGCACATTTATAAAACTTTCATTAAAAAATTAACATGTCGGCTTGGCGCCTGTGGCTCAAGCAGCTAAGGTGCCAGCCACACACACCTAAGGTGGCGGATTTGAATCCAGCCCAGACCTGCCAAACAACAATAATGGCTGCAACCAAAAAATAGCCGGGCCTTGTGGCTGGTGCCTGTGGTCCCAGCTACTTGGGAGGCAGAGGCAGGAGACTCCCTTGAGCCCAGGAGTTGGAGGTTGCTGTGAGCAGTGAAGCCATAGTACTCTACCCAGGGGGACAGCTTGAGGCTCTGTTTCAAAAAAAAAAAAAAAAAAATTAACATCTGTGAGTATTGCTAACCTAACTTCAAACAGAACAGAAATCACTTATGTGGAACTGGACTAGTTTTTATGGCTTTTTGTTTGAAATATTGCTGATTCTTTGTGTTTTGTTTTCTAGAAAATAAGAAAACCATTTTCTACCTTTTAAACTATGTATAGCTTTTCAAGTATGTACTTATGAGCAGAATCTGAAACATGTATTTTTCTCTCTCCTTAATTTCTCTAAAATTTAAAACCTGTTTATAAGTATTCTTAATTTCTGACAATACAGTTATTTGCATAAGTTCAAAAGAATCTGTTTTGTTTGATAGGACATAATGAAGGCTTTGACTGGAACAGAATTTCCAAAGGTGTCCAGACTGCATTAAGGAATTAAGGGTTGACTTAATAAGGCAAAAAAAAAGCCCTTTGGAAAACTGGCCAGATACCTATCAGTAACATTTCCTGATCTGTGGTAAGTAACGAAGGTCACTTGCTGATGGGTCCAGGAATTGAAATGTACTTGAAACCTCAAGAGAAGAGAAATTTGCCCAATGCATATGGGTACCTAATGTCACAGATGAAATCTGGGCTCATAAAAGGCTTTCAAGAAAGTCCAGCCTGAGATTCCTTCTAAAAGATTCCAGCAAAGCCCAATTTTAAAAGAAAGAGGAGCCTAGATGGCTGATAATTATTCTTACTTCACATTATGCAAATAATCAGACGCAGTATACTAGAGGTATAGTTTATTTTAGGAGCTGAGTTGGTTCTCCTATAATTTGTCTTTAGTAAAAAGAGAAATTGGAGAGAAAAAAATAATACAAAGAAAAAAGAGACTGTGACCCACTTGTATTAAATCCCAGCCTTGTCTGTACTGTCAACTCATAAAGGAAGATGTAACTGTTTTACTAAGTTGATCTATTAAATGGAACTAAGAGACTGGCCAAAATATAGAATTATATACAGTAATTATAATTACTCTAAAGCCTTAAGATTCAACAAAAATTACCTGTTAACTACACTGAGAAAACTTGTGCAGTTTTAAATATTATCTGCTGAATCTAGGTGTTACCCAGAGAAATCATCCCATAGTTTAAATTGCTACTTTGATTTAAATTTAACAATAAATTAGCCTTCATAACAAAAAGAATGCAAATAATAACTAAAACTTTGAATAACCATACTCTAATTAATCTTCTGTCTGTACATTATTTCTCTCTAAAAAATTAAGAAAATTAAGTCCAAATCCAGATTCAGAACCTGTTCCCCCTAACCAGAGCAAAAAGAAATTTACACCATCATCTGAACTACATGCATGACAACAAAAATAAAAAAATCCTCACCTGAAATCAACACAGCTGACCAAATAGAACTTAAGAAAATAGCCTGGGAAACTTTTAAGACAGCCAACGTGCCCTGCTCCAACCACATACTAGAAGCCAACTGGTCAACACATAGCTGAAGCTTGAGAAAACTCCTCAAGAACCTTAAGTAAGCTTTGAACAGAACTTTGGAAAAAAAAAAAAAAAGAAAAACTCACCACCCTCTTACCTGCCCTAACTCTACCCCTCTTCAAACAGTACCTTCTCCTCATCCTTAACCTGTGTATAGTAAATCAATTAAAGTCTTTTAAAGCAAATCCATAAGAATACCCACTACCAACCCATCACGGATAACTAAGATGAATCAAGGGTTTGATTCCCTGCTAAAACCAGTGGGGAATGTGGTGAGCAAGCTTCTAACACTTGAAAAAGAAACTTCTCCTGAGTCCTTCGGTCTCAAGCCCCTTGAGGGAATTGGGTTTAAATTCCAAGAAGAGGCCTTAAAATAAAAAAATACAGAGGGAGGGATGAATTCCAAGAAAAGCCCCTAATGGAAAGTCCCAAGTTCTTGGAAACTTACTTAAACTGTGTTACCCCCACCCTATGCTAACCACAACGTTCTGCTTCTATATTTGCTTGCTTGCTGAGCTATGCAAAAAAAAACAGTATAAAAAACAACCTGCTTTCCATTTCAGGACAGACTGCCTTTCAGAGCAGTGGTCCCCTGCCCAGGTGTAATAAATTTCTACTTAATTTTGAGTTAAGTAAAGTCCTCGTCTCTCTTTCTCTGCTGTGCCAGGTACAACAGAACCCAGGAGATTGATGTTCCTGTGAGTTCTGACACCACAGTACTCTACTGAGTGTGACAAAGTGAGGCTCTGTCTCCAAAAAATAAATAAATAAATAAACGTGAAACTTCACTATTTCAATTTTAATTAAAATACTTTATTTCTATTGCACATGTACATTATATCCACACTACATTTAGAATTAGCCAGCTGGACTTTGTATTTTCATTTGAGGGGACAACCTGAGCTTTAAAATGGGAGGCAGTCCTCTGAGTCAGCTTGTCCAATAAAAATAAAATGAGAGCTACCTGTGTCACTTACGCTTTTCTAGTGGCCACATCACAAAAAAGATAATGAAATATATAGCTATGCTGAATATTCAAACATTAAAACATATGGCCAGCCTGATGTCATAATTCTTTCAATAAACAGCACCACAGGCTCGGCACCTGTGGCTAAAGTGGCGAAGGCGCCAGCCACATACACCTAAGGTGGCAGGTTCAAATCCAGCCCGGGCCTGCCAAAACAACAATGATGGCTGCAACCAAAAAATAGCCAGGCGTTGTGGCGGGCGCCTGTGGTCCCAGCTACTTGGGAGACTGAGGCAGGAGACTCGCTTGAGCCCAGGAGTTGGAGGTTGCTGTGAGCTGTGATGACACAGCACTCTACCCAAGGGGAGCTAGAGGCTCTGTCTCAACAACAAAAAAAAAGACAAATTCTAAGGTAGTTTAAAGCACATTATTTGTCACTTTCTGGTCTGTAGTATCAGCACTCTTCCCAAGGTTGCAGGTCAAAAAGTAGAATTGGAAGTTATAACTCACTCTACAGGTTCCTAAGCCAGTCCTACAAGAGGAGGACAGGTAAAGAACATTTATTAAATGGACAGTTCTCAATTTTTACTGTTCCACATACAGATTAGAAACAACAAAATGAAAAGGAAGATGCCTTACTTACGCTTAGTTAATATAAAACACCTATTGCAATATTCTTTTAATCTCCTTTTTTAAATGAACTGGATTAAGGGTTAAATCATCTTTTCTGTGCCAGCACTTTCTATTCATTTCTGGCAACGTCATTTTGACTTCTTTACATGCCACTTCCCTAATACTGATGCAGCACCCCCCTAAGACTCCTGTACTGACCACCAAGGATTCTTTCTGTGGAGATGGAACTGCAGGAAACAGTAGGAAGAGCCAGATGTTCAGATAAAGCAATTCCAACAAACACCAGGAAAATCTTTCATCACTGAAAAGTGTAAGCTGGTAACATCATGATTACCCCCAAATTCTTGCTTTTGAAAATATTTCCGACTTTAGTTTGATCAGAAGAATTTCCTGGAGACAGCACCTGTGGTTCAGTGGGTAGGGTGCCAGCCCTGTATACCAAGGGTGGTGGGTTTGAACCAGGTCCCACCAGCTAAAACAGCAGTGAAAACTCGAACAAAAATAGCTAGGCATTGTAGCAGGCACCTGTAGTCCCAGCTACTCAGGAGGCTGAGGCAAGACAATCACCTATAGCCAAGAGTTGGAGCTTGCTATGAGCTGTGATGCCAGGAAACTACCAAGGGCAACAAAGTGAGACTCTGTCTAAAAAAATAATATTAATAATAAATAATAATAATTTCTTGGCAGGGACCTGAACTACAATAAACACTACAAAGAGGCTCATCTACCAATTTCAATTTATTTCTCAGTAAAAAAGTTTTCTTCTAAACAAAGAATCAAAACTGGCCCTATTTTACCTAGTTGTTCCATTTACTTTAGTACATAGACAGGTCAAATGCTCTTTGATAAACTATAAGAATCAATCTTTTTGGGGTTTGCTAAAATCTAATCATTTTATTGAATGGCAGATGAGAGAGCAGGGTAACACTAGGGAATACCACCACTCATTCAAATGAAGAAAGCACACCATGGGGCTAGCTCCCACTGACTACAAACTAGTGCATTAAGCATACTATGGCAGTTTTCACTGACTGAAACTGTACATACATATACCTATCTACTCCAGTGAACAAATAGCTATAAGAAAAATAAACATTAACTGTATTGTAAGTAATATTTACATTTTTTTTGAAAAATGCAAAATTATTAAACAAAATGACTACTAATGGTCATTTTGATCAGAGTTCAATTCAGTAGGCTTAAGAGAACACACAACCTAAACCGAGACCCCAAGAAAGCCCTATATGCAAAGGGTGGGTAGAGCAGGGGCTAATAAAAAATATTGAGGGAAACACCAGAGAGGTAGGAGGACAATCCAGAAAGAACGATGTCATGGAAGTCAAGGGAAGACACTGTTTTGGAATGCAGGAAGTGTACAATGTGTCAAATGCTGCTAAAAGGTCAGATAAGATGTGCACATGATGAGCACACGCATGGCAAATGCTCGCACCTGAAGAGTGAGGCAGCCTGGCAGGTCAGTTCACCATGACTGGAGCGTGTTTGTTGGAGGCAGGAGGCAGGAGGCAGTTGGCAGGTAAGAGGAAGCAGCCAGGTCATGAAGAACCTTGTGTGCCATGCTAAAGGACTGTCAACATATCAAAAACCACACCCAGTGGCTTCACATATAAAAATAAGAAATTCACAATTGTAGTTTTAAAAGCTACTACTACTACTTGGTAACAATCTTCAGAACAATGGAGAAAAATCCTATGTATTCAACTTTGATATGAAGACAATTAATGATAATTAATGGCATGATGGGGCATGGGGGAAGGGGAGATTAGACTGAGAGGTAGTGAGAGGGTGTGGGTAAAAAAAAAAAAAAATATATATATATATATAAAAATAATGTCTAATTCTCACACAAATTGGATTTAATTTTGATTAACATATATTACTTAAATATCAATTTTTAGTCCAACATGTCAATATGTTGTTTATCATATTGCATCCTTATTCGTCAGTGAACTATGTCTGTAATTTCTCCTTTATAATAATATATTTTTCCTAATTTTACTATCAGGGGTATCCAGACTAAGTAGAATGATTTTGAAGTGTTTCTATTTCTACTGTCTATAAGACTTGGTGTGATTTTTTTTTTAGAAATTATTTTTTACTTTTATTTATACATATCAGTCATCTTTTTTTTAGACTTTGGTAAAAACATAACAAGGAAAAAATTTTGTTTGCTATTTGTATTTTTTCTTGTGTATTCTGTAACAAATAAGTAGTAAATGATTATGTATTCAAAAAAAGGAAAAGAAAATAGTGGCTAATTCTCATATAAATTGTATTTAATTTTGACCAAAATACATTACTTAAACATTAATTTTTAATTCAACATGTCAATATGTTGTTTATCATATTGCATCCTCATTTATAGGTGAAATATGTTTGTAATTTCCCTTTTATAATAATATATTTTCTCCAATTTTAATATCAGGTGTATCCAGATTAAGTAGAATGATTTTGAAGTATTTCTTTTTCTTCTATAAGATTTGGCATGATCTGTTTTTTTGAAATTATCTTTTACTTTTACTTATAAATATTAGTTGTCTATTTTTTCTTTTTCGAGACTTTGGAAAAAAATAAGAGGAAGTTAACTGATCAAAGTATTCTATAATAGACATACTTTTATCTGACAATGGGAATGTTACTATCTTTGCATTATTACTATTATTATTGCCTAATATTTCATTGCAGCAATCGTCTGATTTCTTTTCTGAATGTATTTATTTTCTTTTGTTATTTATGAGATTTTTGTTCTCAGTCCTTATGTTAAATATTATTATTGTCATTAAATTCAGCCTTTTAATTCTGTGAAGGCAAAAGTGGAAACCTAATATACACATGTATATGCAAGAAAAATAAATTTAAAAAAGAAAATGGAAAAAATATAATAAAAATGTTTACTTTAAAAAGTCAAAAAAAAATAACCTGTGTGCCATGCTAAAGGACTGTCAAAATATCAAAAGCCACACCCAATGGCTTCACATATAAAAATAACAAATTCACAATTGTAGTTTTAAAAGCTACTACTACTAATTGGTAACAATCTTCAGAACAGAGTAGAGTGTTTAAAGAGATGGCTAGGAGACTATAAAAAGGTTCAAGCTCGACATGAGAAAGGCCTTGGTGGCCATGGTTAGCAAAGACTTACTAACAGGAAGGGTCCAAGTGTCTGGCTTAGGTGACTGGGTAGGAGATAGTATGGTGCACTGACCAACAGAAAATAAGCAGGGGAGTTCTGCTGATCAAAAAGGTCAAAAAGAAACAATAAAATAGTGTAAATACCTCTGCACTTCCAAGCTATCATAGAGCAAATGTGACTAAAATTGTTAGCAATTTTACATTTACTTCTTCCACACAGGTCTGAATGTTGCATTTATTAGATAGATGGCCCTATGCTACTATAAAACTTCTAGAATTCCAAGTAACTGAAAAAGGATTGATTTTTGGAGAGAGGCATAAGGGAGAAAAGAGATTTGATAAGGTTGAGCAGTCTCCAGGAGAAGGCTGAATGATACTCCTTTAAAAGTTTTCAGAGGGTGACATTACCTTTGTAAACGAACCACTATTTAGGGAGTGGCCTCAGCATGGTCACTGTCCTAGACTTGGGCTCAGAGAGATTGAAGTAAAAGAGCTATACCCATAAACTGCACATACTCACTTAGTTGGAAATACACTAATGTAGAGTGGGTAATATTCCCTTCTAGTGATGAGAAATGTTTTACTCCACTACCCACAACTGAATACTAGTCAGATTAGTAATCAGAAGGTTGCACGATAAGCATAAAATCACGTGGTGAGATGGCTTACTTACCACTCATACTCCCCATTTTTCTTTCTGTTGGCTCTGGCTGAGCAAATAGTAAAATATGTTTGGTCTTTTCATATTTGAGATTAATGAGATTAACATTTTTGTTGGTGACTAATCTCTTAAGTGACTCTAGTGTTGGCATTTTTTTAGGTACTTTGTGGGTTATGAATATTCAGGTTGTTTGATTCCTCTCAGAAATAGATTCTAATCATTGTTATTATTATGGCTTGTTTTTGTTTTGTCACTTACCTTTCTTTCTCATTTCGTCTAAAGAAGGTTACCATAGAGTGGAACTGGGGCCTAGCTTCCCATCAGCCCAATGTTCAAACCAGCCATGCATACTAGCCAGTTACATGTTTCTGACTAGTCAAGTAATCAGTAAGCTTTTTTTTTTCTTTCTTTCTTTCTTTTTTTTTTGAGATAGGGTCTTATGTAGCCCTCCAATGAGGGCCAGGACATCACAGCTCACAGCAACCTCAAACTATTGGGCTCAAGTGATTCTCTTGCCTCAGACTCCCAAGAAGCTGGGACTACAGGTACTCATCACAATGCCTGGCTATTTGTTTTGCTGTTATTGTAGTTGACATTATTGTTTTCATCAGACCTGTGCCCAGTTCAAATCTGCCTGCCATGGTGAATGTGGCTGGTGCCCTAACCACTGAGCTACTGTTGTGGAGCCTAATCCAGTGTCTTTTAAGACAAACTATGTTTCAGGTCCCAGAAAACAAAACCCTTTGAGGTTTTCCTCTAGTCATGTTTTATGTCTCTGAGCATGACTTTGTGACTGAGAAAGTGTATTTTGTCAGTAACACATCTGGGGGAGATGATCTGGAAAGACTAGGGGTCCAGGACACACAAAATTCTAAGCAGCATACTGTGTGTACCAAACATGTCAAGCTCTGACGAGTTATGTCTTTTCTCATTGTCTCTTCTATCAGAAGCCTATTTCTGAAAGTCAATTTTTGGAAATCTTAGAAATGGCCTTTTCCATGAATAGGCATTAGGCTTTATAAAGAGGCATTACATTGAATTGCTTTTGGAATAAACATAACATTGGGATTAATGACCAAAAATGGATTTAAAAAGACATCTAAATTTTGAGACTCTGTCTAAAAAACAATTATATTCATAACTTACAATGTTCATTAGGTCTCTTCCCTTCTTTTTTTTTTTTTTTTTGAGACAGAGCCTCAAGCTGTCCCCCTGGGTAGAGTGCCATGGCATTACAGCTCACAGCAACCTCCAACTCCTGGGCTCAAGCGAGTCTCTTGCCTCTGCCTCCCAAGTAGCTGGGACCACAGGCGCCCGCCACAACGCCCGGCTACTTTTTGGTTGCAGCCATCATTGTTGTTTGGCGGGTCCAGGCTGGGGATTCGAACCCACCACCTTAGGTGTACGTGGCTGGCGCCTTAGCCGGTTGAGCTATAGGCGCCGAGCCAGGTCTCTTCCCTTCTATGCACAAATTTGACTTTCCTATATCTATAGAGATATATGAGACTTATAATATATAATATATATATATATATAAATGATTAATTGACAAGCTGGGACCCTAACAAATATGACTGAATGAAATTATATTTTACCTCTTATTCATGACTAGTAATGCCTTTCTTTGTAGATTTAGTTGTTTATTTTGGATACAGAGTCTTACTATGTCACCTTCAGTAGACTGCTGTGGTGTCACAGCTCACAGCAACCTCAGACTCTTGGACTCAAGTAATGCTCTTGCCTCAGCCTCCCAAGAAGCTGGGACTACTGGAGCCCAACACAATGCCTGGCCATTTTTGTTGTTGTTGTTGTTGTCATTGTAGTTTAGCAGGCCCAAGTGGTGTTCCAACCTATGAGGCCCAGTGCATGTGGCAAGCTCTCTAACCCCTGAGCTACATGTGCCAAGCCACTTTTCTAGATCTTGAAAAAAGTGTTCTCCACCTCTTAAGATACTTCTTACATCTTTAGTTATGTTATAACCTTGATTCCAGCTTAATAGTTTTACTTACAAGATAAAAAGTTCATCTGTTTTTCCTCAGTGAAGTTTTCTCTATTCATCTTTACTCCTTTCTACTCTTTCTTCTCTGTGGATCATAGAATTGTAACCAATCAAAAACAGCCTGTTGATTCAAAGTGTATTTAAGTAAGACAAATACTGAGCTTTAGCCAATCCAACTGTTTTTATACTTCACTTTCTCTTTTCTGTCCCTGCATCTTCTCAGTATTAGAGTCTCTCCAAACCACTTCTAATTCAACTGATCAGTTTGTGAAATACTCTTTGCTCAATTGAGCTCTCTTTCATTTAATTTTTATCAAAAGTAGATTCTGAAATAGAACACCCAAAGACTCTGAGATGTAGTGACTCGCATAGCTGAGACAGAAATTCGGACCCCACTTTGATGCAATAATCAAGGAATTTTATTACACCTGCAGAGAGCTGATGCTTGTGAGAAGCAAGCAGCCCCGAATAGCAGGTAAAAAGCCTTTTTTTTTTTTTTTTTGAGACAGAGCCTCAAGCTGTCCCCCTGGGCAGAGTGCCATGGCATTACAGCTCACAGCAACCTCCAACTCCTGGGCTCAAGCGAGTCTCCTGCCTCTGCCTCCCAAGTAGCTGGGACCACAGGCGCCCGCCACAACGCCCAGCTATTTTTTGGTTGCAGCCGTCATTGTTGTTTTGGCGGGTCCGGGCTGGGGATTTGAACCCTGACAATAATCTTTGATGTAACTGTTGAAATTGTTTTGGGGTGCCTCTAAGTGTTCGTATAGAGAGGAAGGGTCCCGCAGGAGCCGTAAAAAGCCTTTTTATGCTGATTTTCTGCATGGTTCAGCAAGTTTAGTGAAATACAGAAGCCAATCATAGCAGTTAGTGCAGGGTGGGGGTACATATTAGTTCATGGGTCACAAGATATAGTTCATGGGTCACAAGATACATTAACTCATGGGTGACAAGGCGGGGGTATGTAGTTCAAAGGGAGGGTACATGAGTTAAGAAAGCTTTCTGAGAACTAGCTCAGCATAAATTGGGAAATGTTCCCGAGAACTCAGGACTTTCCACTGAAGGGTCTGGCAACCACCCCTGGCACCCTTCCCACTCCACCCTACATACTTTCCTATCTCTAAACCTCTTCTTTGGATTTCTCCTCCCCATTCATTTTAAAGAAGGGATAGGTTCTTCTTTAAAATATAGGATGGAGGGCTCAAGGCCAGGGGTAGGAGCCTTGGCTATCATATTCCCCACTGGTTTTATCGGGGAACTGAATCCTTGATTCATTTGAGTTATTGGGGATAACATATTGGTAACAGTTATGAGGCAGTTAAACATGATGAAGCCACAAGCTATTCCGATTAAGAAGAGGAGTAGCAGTCCTTTTATGGCTACAGCTTTATATCAGTTGATTTCAGAGTGGTTGGCATGGAAACAGCATGTTTTCTTTGCAGCCATGTAGAGATCTTTTTCTGGTAAAAAGTTTAGGAATTTTTCTAAATGGGTGACAGAGATTTTCAGAGTTTAGACATCTGAATTGATCTGAGTTGTAAGTGTTTTAATATTTGGGCTGAGTGGCCTGGTGGCTAAAACAGTGGCACTCATAGAAGTATTTGTAAGATTAAATACTGCATGTAAAAAAATTAATATGGGGGATACTATAGAAAATGCTATGGGGGATGTGGTTGTGGTAACTGTTGGTGACACTCTTGGGTTTAGGTTGATAATATCTGGGGCTTGGCTGGCTTGGATGGTGGGGACTGGGGCCAGTCGGAGCGTCTGTGCTGGCTCTGGATTGAGGATAAGTTTGGGCCTATGGGTTTGCAGGGAATTTGTTGGGGTATTTTCTGAGTAGTAAACAAGAAACTGGGGTCTCGCCCATTGACATACAATCTAATACCCCAAGTTGAACCTGTTTGCCATGTTGTTTTCCACCCATTCTTTACAGACAGTCTGATAGGACTGCAATTAAAGTTTAGAGTACAAGCACCTGGTTTGTCTCTATGGAACTCTATCTGCAGGTCCCTGGCTCCTCCCCATGATGCTATGCTTTCACAGCCCCAGTTATCACAATAATAATAACTCACATTCCCACAAGAGTGTCCACCCATTTCAATTGAAGGACATAAGTAAAAGTCACTGTTTCTGAGTTCTCAGGCCTTCCAATGGCTTATGAAGCTCCAAATTGAGTCCCCCTTTCCTCCATACCTTGTCTATGTGCTTCCAGTCCAGCCATAGCTGAATAAGGTGCAGAGGTCAAAGTAGAAGATTGGCTGGGTGTCTTTAAGGCGGGTGACTTCGGTGCCATCTTTGTTTTGGGACAGGATCCACTCATAAAGGGTGGGTTGATGCTGGTTGTGGTAACTGCTTCTGCTGTCCTCCTGGATGGCATGGCACCCACAGGTCAGGATGAGGAAGAAGATTTGCATAGCTGGAGTTTTAAGGGGTCCTCAGTGTGCTTGAGGTGTCATGTCAGGGGGATATGGTTCTCTGTGGCCTTCTTGGTGTGGGTGTAGTGGATTCACAGCTCTTTCCCTCCAACTTTCCTAGTTGTTGGGGTAGTTAAAATAATAGGGTAAGGCCCTTTCCCTGGTGGGGTTAAAGTTTCAGGGTTATGTCTTTTTACCCAAGCTCAGTTTCCAGTTTGGAGGTTGTGTAGTTGCTTGCTCCAGGGTATCAGTGGTCCCAGGAGGTCCTTTGCACAGTTCTTGCAGGGACTGTAATACACTTGAAAGCTTGTGGTTATGGGTGGGGGCCAACAGCTCATTAGTCGATTTGGGGAGTGTTGGGAGTGGAGTTCTATGGAGCATTTCAAAGGGATTTAACCCTTGGAGATAAGGAGTATATCAGTCTGGAAGGGGAGGAAGTCCACCCAGTTGCCACCAGTTTCCATGTGTAAGTCACTTAAAGTTTCCTTTAATGTTTTATTCTTTCTATCTGTCCTGCACTTTGGGACTTATAGGCACAGTGTAATTTCTATGTAATTAATAATTTTTTAAGAGTGGCTGCTAGGTCTTTAGAAATTTGGGCTATGAAGGCCAGGCTATTGTTGGACCTCAGGGTGAGGGGGAGATCCGAATCTGAGGATAATGTCTGTGAGAAGGTACTTTGCCACTGCTAAAGCTGTTTCCTTTTTACATGAAAAGGTGTCATTTGAGATTTGGAGTTGAATTTTTAACTTTCCCCCGAGTTGGTTTCTTGAAGACATGATCTTATGTGTATAGCATGTGGTCAGCATTTACCTTATTACAGGGGAAGCACCCAGAGGCTGCATTCTTAATCCATTTATGGAGACAGGAGATGTTCAGGTATCTGGAGATGAGTTGGCTCACTGGTGTAGCCAGTTAACAAATCGCCTTCTTGATGTTTCTGGGTAGGAGGGCAAATGAGTTAGTCCCAGGGGCCTGCTAGTCAATCCTGTTTGGTGGCCTGGCAGGATTGAGAGAATGTGGAGGGACCACATTGGTTTTAGGGCCCTCGGGAGGACTCTCACCAGGGTGGCCCCATTGGAGACCTGCACTACTACTGGTGGCTGGTGGCTCACCAGTCCGGGGGGGGGGGAGGGGGTGTTTTCAGCCCATATCTGCGAAGGCACTGTGACTGCCAAGTGTGGAAGCACTTTTCCTGACTTGTCCTTTGAAGAACAGGTAATCATTCCCGAGAGGGACAGAAAACAGGATACGGGCAAGGCTGTCAGGCACCATCAGGACAGTGGCCAAGAGTTTTTGCAACAGGTCTCACCCCAGAAAGGGGTACAGGCAGTCAGGGTGGTCACCCTTGGATAATAGTGCCCTTATCCAAGTCTGTTATATGGGCAGTAATCCAAGGAACTGCATGGAGCTCCCCGGTGCCACCTACAATTGTTGTCTTTTGTTTTTATGGGCTCTTTAGGTTTTTTTTTTTTTAAGACTGAGAAGGTTGCAGGTTGTTCCTGTATTCACTAGAAAGTTCACAGGTGGGCCCCCAGCTTGTAAGGTTATCATGGGATCCTGGGGGGCCTAAAGGAAAGAAGCCCTGACCCCTTTAAGCAGAGATCTCTTTAACCAGGATTTTGGTTGGTGCTTGTGCCTGCACCTGGCAGAAATCTGAGAACATTCGTTTTTTCCAGTGTCTCAGTTCCTTAAAGTAGGGGCGGTTAGAGCCTCTGTCTGGTGGAGTTCTCTGGGTGCCTGTGCTTGCCGTCTCACAGCAGCTGTGTTTACAGGCTCCTGGTTATGAAAAACCTGCAGGACTATGCTTACCAACTCACGGAGATTCTGTTCCTCATAACCCTTGAGTTTTTGCAGTTTCCTTCTAATATCAGGGGCCGACTGAGTAACACAGGCTATCTTTATGGCCTGTTTGATTTCTGGGGCCTCTGGACTAATAAGAGTATTAGCTGTATAGGCTGTAAAGGCTTTTAGTAGCCTTTTTAGAAAAGCCATAGGGTTTTCTGTGGCTCCCTAAATAACTTTACTAATTTTAGACAAATTAGCAGGCCTTTTAACAGCCACCTTGGAGGCCTTGGATTAGAAACTGGCAATACTGTGGTAGATCCTCCTTACCTTTATCAGAGTTGGGGTTGCACAGGGGTCAGTCACTCAGGAATTGGGCCGCTAACAAGGCAGCATTGGTGCTAGGATGTCCATGTGGACCTAAAATAGCTTTCCTGGATTCTCTCCAAATACGTTTGTGTTCCTCAGATGTGAATAAGACCTGGAGGAGTTGTTGACAGTTGTCCCAAGTGGGTTGGTGAGTGTTAAAGATAGTTTCAAGATGGGAGATCAGCTCCTGTGGTTTATTTGAGAAAGGGGGATTCTGGATCTTCCAATTATACAAGCTACCAATGGGAAAAGGGACACATACTATAAAGAGTTGTTCCCCCTATGCTGGGGTCGGGGGGGTCAATTGACATAAAGGTAAGATAGGAATCGTTGAAGGCACTCCCACCCCCAGGGGATTTGGAACAGAAGTGGAGACTGGGCTTACTGGTTGGTATAGGGTTCCTCTCCGAGTCAGTGAGGGTCCTCTAGAGGGCTCTCCCATCATTTCCTGAGGCTACTGGGGAATTTGGCTGGCAGAGGTAGGACAGTGGAAAGTAAGATTATACTTCCAGTTCTTAGGGAGCATCTACAGAGCCATGTTGGAGGTGACTCACAAAGCTTTGTCCATATTTTTATGTATGGAACCTGATCAGAGTGGCCCAGTTGCTCTGTTATGACCTCCCAAACTGCAAGGCAGAGGGCAAGGTCAAAAGATCGCTCAGGCAGCCAGCCAACCTTGAAGGATGGCCACTCCTACTCGAAGAGAGTTTGAAGACGGTCCCTGGAAAGCTTGCCTCTAAATTCCTTCCATCTATCAGAGGGAAAGGCTAATTTAAAACAATCTAAGAAACAATCAAGGGGGGTCTGGATGCCGGACCATGCATTCTCTATGATTTCCTTCATGGTATGCCTTAGGTATGTTTGGAGTCTGTCCACCAAGGGCTGCAGGAGAGCTAAAATAGCCAAATCCTGCAGAGCCTCTACCTGTAAACCCAAACTTTGAAACCAAGTCTGGGGGAGCCCTGATGGCAGTGGCCCCAGGGGATACCCCTGGTCTACGAGCTCCAGCTGCCACCTCTAATAGTCAAGCTGAGATTTAAGGTGGGGTGGCATGGGGATACCCCAGCAGGGACTTAAATGAGGGGCTCTAAAATGAGCTTGAAGTAAAGCAAAAACTCCTAAGTGTAGGGACAATCTGTTATCTGGAGACAAACCCCTGTAGGGTATAGAACGAGTCAGGTGACAGAACAGGTTGATCAGGAAGTTGGCAGGGTGGGATTTTTGGACCCACCAAGGGCAGAGTGTAACTGTGGAACTTGTCCAAGAATTCCACTGGCGCTGGTGGCACCTAGTAGTTCAACAGCCAGGCAGGTGCCATGGATGTGCACCTCCTTCCTGTGTACACTGCCCTCCCAAATCCTCTTGCTGACAGTAACAACACCTAATGTTTTCCTGGCAAAAGAGGCATGTGGTGGTGGGGACTAACCTAGATAAAACAACTTTATAATCCGGAGGTACATCACCCCTGAAAGAGGCAAACATTCAGTGAAAAGAAAAGGGTAAATGAATACAAAATTAGCAGCAATTATATTTTCATAGTATAAAAGAGGAACAGTGATAAAAATGAAGCTTCAAGGCAATGGGACAAAGTTGGCCTGTTCTAAGGGCTGAAATTACACTTAATTTCAAATACAACAAATAGTTAGTTTACTGAAAACAAGAAGAAAAAAGTATACGGTTACTTCATCCGGATTGAAATCTGAAAGGGTTCCTTGACGGAATTGGTCTGCGATCTACTCAAGTAGATGTTCAGTATTATAGGACTGGGGTCTTGTCCAGTCCTTGAAAAGGCATTGAATAAAATAGTGGAATCAGCAAATCAAACACAAATCTGACAGACAAATTTCACACAATCTTACTCTTTTAAGGAAAATGTAAGTTATAGCATAACCTCCTTAATTTTAGTAGCAGATGAGGAAGTACAAAAAAACCTTGTGAGAAAAACTAAGATTACAGAATAAAAGTATAAGAAAGCTAATATTTTAATCAAGTAATTTGGCAAGAATAATTTAGTAGGATTAGGCAGGGGACAGAGCCAGTCACTTACAGAGAGGGCTGAGAGATTCTCAGTGGCCACCCCCGAGGTAAAAAGCGGCTTCTGTTCTCCAACCACACCTAGTGGCCGTAGCCTAAGTTAAACTCAGTTGCATGATTTTTAAAAGAACTCTGGGCTCAGTGCCTATAGCTCAACCGGCTAAGACGCCAGCCACGTACACCTAAGGTGGTGGGTTCGAATCCCCAGCCCGGACCCGCCAAACAACAATGACGGCTGCAACCAAAAAAAAAAAATAGCCGGGCGTTGTGGCGGGCGCCTGTGGTCCCAGCTACTTGGGAGGCGGAGGCAGGAGACTCGCTTGAGCCCAGGACTTGGAGGTTGCTGTGAGCTGTGATGCCATGGGACTCTACCCAGGGGGAGCTTGAGGCTCTGTCTCAAAAAAAAAAAAAAAAACCAACTCTGACACATCGAAAGAGTACCAAGAAATACTCAGTCATAAGGGTGATAAATAATCAATTCACCAAATAGAGGAAGAAAGAAAACACAAAGGTTTTTCCCAGATTGAAACCTAAGAAAGATCCCTAAGAGAGTCCCAAGGAATAAAACACTACACTGATACTAAAACTAACAAATCAAACATAAATTTGGTGAGGAACCAGGGACTCTTGTGAATTCAGAAAAGAAAACCTTAACCTGGGGGGGCAGCCAAGTCCTAAGGGCTGGTTAGTTTTGACTCACAGAGAATGTAGAAAGTGGCTGGTTTCGCTTTTTCACTGTAACCCTTGGCACTGCAGCTGAAATTGGAAAGTTACTGAAGAAATAACCTCAATGGGGGTGGATGATTCCTGTCCCATTTTGGTCAAAAGGCAGATAGACCAATGAAGCAGAAACAAGGGAGACAAACTTACTTTAATAAATAAAGGAGGAGGAAGGTAAACACAGAGACTTCTGGAAGGAAATTTTAAAAAGCTTCCTGAGACAATTGATCCCCCATCCACCTAAGTACGTGTTCAGGGTCAGTAGACTAGGGTCCTGTCTTGGTCTCCAGGAGACAGTAAAGAAAATGCTGGAAGTGACTGTTTAAATATGAAATTAACCAACAAGTTTCACACATTATACATAAGAAAACACATAATATAATCAGATAGAAAATTTTAAAAAGTGGACAGAACAAAAGGAACAGACAGACAAGACTTTAGTCAAGCGTGGAGATTCCCCTGATTCCCACTCTGATGCCTTCCCGGCCACATCCCCCCAAGGGTTGAAAACTCTATCTTGGAATAGGTGGGGAGGTATAAACCCCACTCCATGTTGCCCCGAGGGGCCCGCCATTAAGCCGTATGATAAAGTTGTAGAACTGTGGGTTTAGGCCCACTCAGACTTCGTAGCCACAAGGCCATGGAATCACATATAAACCCTTTCACTCACTCACTCATACAGTCCATAGAACAAACATAACCCTATCCAGATGTTCAAAATAACCAAGTCACCAAAAATAGAAGTCTGTCCATTGATAAAGGGGGGCACCTCTCCCTTGCTGGAGGCCATTAGTCCTGTCTATTGGGGTAGATAGAGGACTCATGCAGGTAGCCTTCGATTCAGGCCCTTACTCACCTGCCCCAAGAACTGGCCTCCTAGCTGCATCCAGCGTTATGCCTACAAGTAGGCAGTAGGAAGCCTAGTTCCTCTAGTAGGAACAAAACATGGAACATGCAGGCATGTAATTTCCCCAGACATCAAAATACAAATTCCTACAATATCATACAAAAACATGAACAGACAGACAGACTCACCGAATTGCAAAATTTGGGAACCTGTGCCTTTAAATCCATGTCTGAGGGCTCTGGGGCAGAGAGGATGTCTCTCCCAAGCCTCCCCCTAAAGCCATCGACCAGCAGTGGGCTCAGGCGGTGGTCTGATGGATCTCACTGGGGCCTCCAGAATGTAGTGACTCACACAGCTGAGACAGAAACTCAGACCCCACTTTGATGCAATAATCAATGAAATTTATTACACCTGCAGAGAGCTAATGCTTGTGAGAAGCAAGCAGCCCCGAATAGCAGGTAAAAAGCCTTCTTATGCTGATTTTCTGAATGGTTCAGCAAGCTTAGTGAAATACAGAAGCCAATCATAGCAGTTAGCGCAGGGTGGGGGTACATATTAGTTCATGGGTCACAAGATACATTAACTCATGGGTGACAAGGCGGGGGTACGTAGTTCAAAGGGAGAGTATATGGGTTAAAAAAGCTTTCTGAGAACTAGCTCAGCATAAATTGGGAAACGTTCCTGAGAACTCAGGACTTTCCACTGAAGAGTCTGGCAACCACCCTGGCACCTCTCCCACTCCTCCCTACATACTTTCCTATCTCTAAACCTCTTCTTTGGATTTCTCCTCCCCATCCTTAAAGGGGCTAGGTTCTTTTTTAGAATATAGGGTGGGGGGCTCAAGGGCAGGAATCGGGGGCCCAGTTAAAACACAGAAACAGAGCACAAGCACCAATATTCAAGTCAGGTACCTAACAACCTGTTCTCTGTCTCACTCTGACTTAAGCTTTTTGGTAAGTTCTGTGTCAGATTCTAAGACACCACAGATTTATGTTTAAAACTCTTGAGGTTCTTTTTCTTTCTTTCTTTCTTTCTTTTTTTTTTTTTTTTTTGGTTTTTGTTCTTGTTTTTTGAGATAGAGCCTCAAGCTGTCAACCTGGGTAGAGTGTTGTGGCATCACAGCTCACAGCAACCTCCAACTCCTGGGCTTAAGCACTTCTCTTGTCGCTGCCTCCCAAGTAGCTGGGACCACAGGTGCCCACCACAATGCCTGGCTATTTTTTGGTTGCAGCCATCATTGTTGTTTGGCAGGCCCAGGCTGGATTTGAACCCGCAAGCACAGTTGTATGTGGCTGGCTCCTTAACTGCTTGAGCCACAGGCACCAAGCCTTGAGGTTTTCGTCAACAGATATTTTAATCCTGTCTTAAATAGTAACACAATCTAAAATACATCTAAAATAAAATTAAATGATAAGGAAATTATCAAATTTAGTTAAAAGCCTTAAATGTCTACATTAAGAAAAACCAAATAAATAGTGGTTAAATATACTTCATAAAATTTAAACTCCAACTTTCAGAAATTTGCAAAAATTTCTATTTACTTGGGAGGCTGAGGCAAGACAATCATTTGAGCCCAAGAATTTGAGGTTGCAGTCAGCTGTGACATCACCGCACTCTACTGAGGGTGACATAGTGAGACTCTGTCTCAATAAAATAAAATAAAATAAAATAAAACATAAAGTCTAAATTTTTTTTAAAGTAATATTTAAAACCCAATGAAGGCCAGATGCAGTGGCTGATGCCTGTAATCCTAGCCCTCTGGGAAGGTGAGGTGGCTGGATTCCTTGAACTCATGAGTTAGCATCCAGGCCTGAGCAGGAGCAAGACCCATCTCTACTAAAAACAGAAAAACAAAGGCAATAGGATTGCTTGAGCCAAAGAGTTGGAGGTTGCTTTAAGTTATAACACACTACCCAAGGTGACAGCTGGAAATTCTGTCTCAAAAAAAAAAAAAAGCCAATGAATAAAAATTCTTTATAACAACTATTAAACCTGGGTGGTGCCTGTGGCTCAAAAGGGTAGGGCACTGGTCCCATATGCCAGAGGTGGTGGGTTCAAACCCAGCCCCGGCCAAAAAACTGGGGAAAAAAAAAACCCTATTAAATCTACAATATGAGATGACTTACACGTTAAGCTATGCAGACTCTCTTGTCCCCTTTTCTTTTAAATTTTGACTTGCCCTTATCTCTAACATACAGAAATATGTGCAATAGGGGGATGATTAAGAAAAATACACAGAGAGAGTGTGTTACTACTGTCCTGGGATCTACAATATCTTCAACCAAGTTATTTTCGAGTGTATTGTTTGTAAGTCTTATCGACTCTCTGAAGGAAATTGCTATTCCAAAACTCATACTATCCATTTTGACACTACAAATTGATTTTACAAATTTACCTCCAAATTTCATCTTTCTCACTCTTTATTGTTTAATGAATAGACTAAATGTTGTTTAACTAGATGTGCTCATACTACAAGAATGGTTAAAAGAACTAGTAACTGAGATTATCTCATGTTTTCATATTCCTTTATGCATTGAATCAAATCAGGGGACTCATTTTAAACCACTTGCTTATCATGACTCTAGGGTATTGATTTAAATTTTATACCCCATGTCATCTCCAATTATCAGGACAAATAAAATGTAAAAATGTAAAAATAAAAATGATTTTGAAAAAAATCAGTCAAAATACTGGACTTAAATAACCAGAAGCATTACCTTTGGCCCTTATGAAATCTGGAATAACTCCAATTAAAAGACATAGTTTAGGGGCCAGGTGTGGTGGCTCACCCCTGTAATCCTAGCACTCAGGGAGGCCAAGGTGGGTGGATTGCTGGAGCTCAGGAGTTTGAGACCAGCCTGAGCAAGAGCAGATCCCATGTCTACTAAAAATAGAAGCAATTAGCTGGACATCATGGTAGTCCCACCTACTTGGGAGGATGAAGCTAGAGGATCATTTGAACCCAAGTCTCTGAGGTTGCTGTGAGCTATGACACCACAGCACTCTACTCAGGGTGACAAAGTGAAACTCTGTCTCATACACACACACACACACACAAAGACACAGGTTAACCCATTTATAAACAGTGCTCTGTCATCCGATGCCTACCTGGCACACATCAACCTATTTTTGTACTGGCTAAACACAATGGGGATTTATCTTTTATTTATTTATTTATTTTATTATTATTTTTTTTAGATATTGAGTCTCACTACGTCACTCTAGGTAGAGTGCCCTGGCATCACAGCTCACAGCAACCTCTTACTCAGGGGCTTAAGCGATTCCCTTACCTCAGCCTCTCAAGTAGCTGGGACTACAGATGCCTGCCACAACACCTGGCTATATATTTTTTCTCTTTTTGGTTTGTTTCTTTTAGTTGTTATTGTTATTTGGCAGGCTGGGGCTAGGTTCAAAACCGCCAGCTCCAATGTATGTAGCTGGCACCCTAGCCACTAAGCAACAGGTGCTGAGTACACCAAGAGGATTTATTTTTTTATTATTTATTTATTTATTTATTTTGAGACAGAGCCTCAAGCTGTTGCCCTGGGTACAGTGATGTGGCATCGCAGCTCACAGCAACCTCCAACTCCTGGGCTTAAGTGATTCTCTTGCTTCAGCCTCCCAAGTAGCTGAGACTACAGGTGCCCACCACAACACTTGGCTATTTTTTGGTTGTAGTTGTCATTGTTGTTTGGCAGGCCCAGGCTGGATTAGAACCCACCAGGTCTGGTGTATGTGGCTGGTGCCTTAGCCACTTGAGCTACAGGTGCCAAGTCACACCATGGGGATCTAAATGAAAAGTTCTGTATGGTGACTAGCTACATAGAGATACTAATAAGCTTGAAGGATATTATCAACAGGTGACTAGAACGTGGCCTCCACCAACTGACAGGTCTTGTCAGCCTGTTTGATGAAGAGATCACATGCACATCAATGATCATAGAGGACATGTGCTGTCATGTCATTTAAGATGCCTTTATAAAATACTCTTAACCAACTATGCTGTCATGAAAATGAAAAAGAAATCCTGGATTCCTGTCAGCCATGGCAAACTGGAGTTCTCATAGCAGTGAGAATTAAAGGATGACCCCTACAGGAGGTAAACTGAAAGTGAAGACCCTACGCCCCTGACGTACCCAACTTTATGAGGTAGACAGCTTTTGCCAAAATCCTGGATCAAGAAACCTAATTTATGGCTTGGTGCCTGTAGGTCAGTGGTTAGGGGACCAGCCATGTACACCAAGGTAGGTGGGTTTGAACCCAGCCCTAGCCTACTAAACAACAATGACAACTGCAACAACAACAATAACAACAAAATAGCCAGGCTTTTTGAGTGATGACTGTTGCACCTGATACTTGGGAGGCTGAGGCAGGAGAATTACTTAAGCCCAAGTTTAAGTTTGCTGTGAGCTATGATGCCAAGGCACTCTACCATGGCCGACATAGTAAGATTCTCTCTCTCTCAAAAAAAAAAAAAAAAGGGCGGCACTGTGGTTCAAAGGAGTAGGGTGCTCGCCCCATATGCTGGAGGTAGTGGGGTCAAACCCAGCCCTGGCCAAAACTGCAAATAATAAAAAAATAAAAAAAGAAAAGAAAAGAAAAGAAAGTAACCTCATTTATATCTAGACTCCTTACCTTTTAAAAACTACAACAGTCATGTTTACTCACTTTTTCATTTAAGCAAACCTCACTTTTAGAAATGAAACGCATTAGATGCTGAGTGATTTTCACTCAATTTTTGCCTCAATTTACTCCATTCTCCCTTTTATCTTCCACTATAGCTCTTCATTCAAATGACGCCTTACTCTTAGTAGCCCCTATTGTTTTTCCAACAGTTTAGGCACAGACCCGGCATCACCACCCCCCTTTTTTTTTTCTGAGACAGAATTTCACTTTGTCACCCTTGGTAGAGTGCTGTAGCATCACAGCTCACAGAAACCTCCAGCTCTTGGACTTAGGTGATTCTCTTGCCTCAGCCTCCTGAGTAGCTGGGATTACAGGCATCCATCACAACGCCCAGCTATTTTTTTTGTTGCAGTTTGGCCAGGGCCAGGTTTGAACTCGCCACCCTATGTATATGGGGCTGGCACCCTACTCACTGAGCCACAGGTGCTGCCCGACATGGCAACCCCTTTATAACAGTCTTTCAAACTCCGGCCACACTAAATACTCAGTCTGATTGCTGGTTATTCCAAAATCTCAACCATATAAAGGAACTTGAATTAATTTTTATTTTTGCTAATATGATTGCCTAGTGAAACGAATCTGGAAAATAGACGTATCATGCAGTATCCACAGCCACAGAAGAAAAAACATACTGCTTCACCAGATAAAAAGACAACTGAACATAGAAAAACTGCTGTGAAAAGTCAAGAACTATCTTTGCTCAGAGACACATGACAACCAGATATGTGAAAGTGCCAGTGAAGAGGAGAAGACACAGCAAACTCCAGGCTGGAAGGTCCCAAGTTCTACCCTGACTCTGTCTATAACTCTGCTCTTATTAAAATATCTTGTGAGGTAATAAAGTATACAGATGGTTCCCACCCCAATGCTCAAGATGCTATGGACTTGGTTGTCTGACACCCTCTGTTACCAAGTACTCCACTTTAAATACCAGTCAAATTACAAACTTGGGCTAGTTTTTTCATAAGGTAGTACCTTATAACCATACGAAATGCACCATTGTAAGAAATCCCTTTCTAGATAATAATTCAAAGTTCTCTTGAATGATCGAAATCCTTTTCCCAACATTTGGAACTTAAAATATTGAATGAGCAGTGCACATTTCATTGACCTGCTTTCTTTATATGTGTTATTTCTTATGTGCTATATAAATAGTTGAAGGTTAATTAGCAGTATCACTATAAATAGTAATGCTGCCAGTCTCCTTCAGACAAGAAACTTTATAGAAAGTGGTTAAATGTATTAGGTAAATAACAGGTCTTTATCTACAAAAGATGAGACCCTTTAGGTTTTTTGTTTTGGGAAACTAGGATTTTGAAAGGTATGTTTGAGGGGTAGTATAATCCATGCATGATGGTTCAGATGAGGCTTTGGAGTTGATAGCCTAGAATTCTAATTCCAGCTTCAGCAATGCTCTGATTCTCTGTGCTTCAGTTTTTCTTCTTTGAATAAAACAGGCATGAATTCTGCTTGCCATGACTGTCATGACATTGCATAGAAAAAGTGCTAAGGGCTCGGCGCCTATAGCTCAACCGGCTAAGGCGCCAGCCACGTACACCTAAGTTGGCGGGTTC
>NW_003852715.1:333692-341555 GCF_000181295.1 Otolemur garnettii
GTTGAGCTATAGGCGCCGAGCCCAACTCACCTCTTAATGTGTGAAACTTCTAGGGAAATTCTAGTTGAGGGAAATGAAGGAGCTAAGGAAATTTCACCCCAAAATGTGACTCCTTGTGTTGTGCCCGGAGTTCCACAAAGACCACACTGCCAAACAAGTTGAATTGATACCAGAGTCCCTTTATTGAAGAGCCACTTGGTAACTGCCTCAATGTCCCAACATGGTGTTTCTGAGAGCAGCCCCGAGTGTTTAAGGGGTTGGATTTTTTTTTTTTTTTTGCAATTTTTGGCTGGGGCTGGGTTTGAACCCACCATCTCTGGCTTATGGGGCTGGTGTCCTACTCCTTTGAGCCACAGGCACTCCCCCTAAGGGGTTGGGTTTTTAAAGCTTGGTCTACATCCTGGTTGGCACGCAGGCTGTCCAGGTGCATCTGAGTAGGAGAGCAAGCAAGCATTGTACAGAAGCAGAATTTGGGGGATAGTTAGGTATATGTCATACACCCTGTATACATATTAGTTTCATACATCTTTGTCTCAGTATTTTCTCCACCTGGTATTGTTTAAAGGTCAGTCTGAGGGCAGTTGGTTTGTTTCCCAGGGAGTTAGCCAAGCAAAAAACTGGGAGTGAACTAGAAGTAAGAAAACAACTAGTACTTTCTCATCTGTCTTCAGGGTGAATTACACTTACTTCATTTCTTTTTTGAAAAATTGCTGTGTGGAAATTTGCCAGGAATTACCTGCTATTTTTCCATTATAATCTAGGCCTGACACTTAACTGCTTTAGCCTAGGCCCACTTAGGCCTAACACTTGGTATAAAGAATATTTTCAATTTCACATCAATCAAGGGGCAGCACCTATGGCTCAGTGGGTAGGGCACTGGCCCCATATAGCGAGGGTGGGGGGTTCAAATCCAGACCCGGCCAAATTGCAACAACAAAAAAATAGCCTGGAGTTGTAGCTGGCACCTGTAGTCCCAACTCCATGGAAGGCTGAGGCAAGAGAATGGCATAAACCCAGGAGTTGGAGGTTGCTGTGAGCTCTGATGCCCCAGTACCTTACCAAGGGCAATAAAGTGAAACTATGTCTCCAAAACAAACAACAACAAAAAACAATAATGGCCAGTCATGATCAGGAAGCATTTGAAGAGGCTTTTTTAATATCTACATAAAACCTGAGTAACCTAATTGGGAATCAAAAGGGGCTGCTGACTTCCTTATTACATGCTAATAGATCTGGCCCCAAGGTCATTTGAAGGAGGATACCTGTCTCCGAGGTTAATCTACAGATAAATCTGTTTCCACCCATCTACACACACTCTCCCCTACCAAGGACTTGTTGCACCTACACTTTCCTCATTCTCCTCCCTCCCTTGCAAAGGCATCTATAAAATTCTCTGATCATCACTGAATCTGTGGGTAATCATTCATGTGCTTCCACGAATACACATGGTATTTAGAATTAAACCTTTTTCTTATTTTAGTCTCAAGCTATCTCCCTAAGTAGAGTGCTATGGCGTCACAGCTCAGTCACCACCAACCCTTGGGCTCAAGCAATTCTTTTCCCTACCTTCTCAAGTAGTGGGGACTATAGGCACCTCCAAAAATGCCCAGCATTTTTTTTCTTTTTTTTGGTAGTTATTTTAGCAGGCCTGGGCTGGGTTTAAACCCACCAGCCTCAGTGTATGTGGCTGGCACCCCACCCACTGAGCTATGGGCACTGCCCAACCTTTCTGTTATTAATCTGCTACAATTACCAAAACACACACGACAAAAAATTTTAAAAAAAAAACTACCACAATTGTGAATTAATCTCTTTATGAAGCAACCAAGAGAAAAAGGCAGGTTTTGCTATGATCCCTACATATACAAGGGGATTTCTTGTAATGTCACATTTTGTATATCTATGAAGTACACCTTATCAATAAAAGAGGCCAAGTTGTAATTCAACTGGCATCTACAGTGGAGTACTTGGTAACAGAGGGTGCCAGACAACTAAGTCTACAGCATCCTGACCATTCAGGTGGAAGCCATTTGTTTATGTTACTACTACAGAAGATGAAAAACACCAGTGGTATTTATAGACAGAGTGAAGTTAGAACCTGTGACTTTCCATCGTGGAGTTTTCTGTGTCTTCTCCTTCTCACTGGCACTTTCACATATCCAGTTGTCATGTGCCCCTGAGAAATTTTTCTTTTTTTTGAGACAGAGTCTCACTTTGTCATCCTTGGTAGAGTATTGTAAAATCATAGCTCACAGCAACCTCAAACTCCTGGGCTTAAGTGATTCTCTTGTCTCAGCCTCCTGAGTAGCTGGGACTACAGGCACCCACCACAATGCCCAGTTATTTTTTTGTTGCAGTTGTCACTGCTGTTTTAGCTGGCCAGGGCTGGCTTCAAATCTGCCACCCTCAGTATTTGGGGCCGGCACCCTACCCAGTGAGACACAGGTGCTGCCCTCCATGTTTTTCAATGAAAAGAATAGGGATATTTACCTGGTGTGGTGGCTCACACCTGTCATCCCAGCAGTTGGGAGGCCAAGGTGGATAGATTGTCTGAGGTCACAGGTTCAAGATCAGCCTAAGGCAGAGCTAGACCGCGTCTCTAAAAAATAGCTGGGCGTGTGCCTGGCACCAGTAGTCCCAGGTACTTAGGAGGCTGAGGTAAGAAAATTGATTGAGGCTCAGCGCCTGTGACTCAAGCAGCTAAGGCACCAGCCACATACACCTAAGCTGGAGAATTCGAATCCAGCCCAGGCCCGCCAAACAATGACAGCGACAACCAAAAAATAGCCGGGCATTGTGGTGGGCACCTGTAGTCCCAGCTACTTGGGAGGCAGAGGCAGGAGAATCGCTTGAATCCAGGGAGCTGGAGACTGCTGTGAGCTGTGATGTCACAGCACTCTACCCAGGGCGACAGCTTAAGGCTGTGTCTCAACAAAAGGAAAAAAAAAAGAAAGAAAATTGATTAAGCCCAATAGTTTGATGTTGATGTGAGCTGTGAGGCCACACATTCTATTGAGGGTTGCCAAGTGAGACTCTGTCCCCCCCCACAAAAAAAATAGGGGCTTATATAGATTCACAGAGCCTTCCTTATAGGTCTACATCTCATGAAGTTGTCAATCAAAGGGGCTCGGTCTATTATTGCTTCATTCTTCAAAATGTATGGCTTTTTTTGTGAAGGTTGAACTTCTGATTTTAAGTGGCCCTCAACTGAGGTGATCCTGAGGGCTTTTCTAGTGGTATCCTCTTCCAGTCAGAGAAGTTTACCTGGATGTTGATTTCTTCTGACCATTTATCCTCAGCCTCCAGATGCTGGAGTAGCACCTACCTGACATGTTTATGCTGTACCTTCATTGGAAGGCTACTATTTTCTGGACCAAAGGTAATCTGAGTATATAATTTAGACAAGACTCTCCCCAGTGAGACAACAAGGAAATCAAACAATTGCAGGAGCCAATGAGTCATCTCTTTTTCTCCAATGAACCATGTAAGAGGTTTAAGAAAGAACTTGTTTTGGCTGTCCTGTCACTCCTGCGACAGAGTCAGGTTGTTTAGTCATAGAAGAGAGTGCAGTATGAAGCACTAAATGTGCAGCCCTAGCATTTGTTAGAAAATCTTGGCCCACAGCTTTCCATAAGGAGAGAAGAGAGGGTAGACTATCCATTAGACAAGGCATCCCTAAAGACATTGAAGCAAATTGTCACTGTCCAGAAAGGCATCATTGTCATGGACGAAGTAATACCTGTGGACAATGCTATGCCCATCTCTGGTGGCCAGAGTTCTCCAGGCCCTGCATTTTACTACTCAGAATCACTACTTCAGATTCCAGGTGCAGGAGGCATCTGTTACCAAGTAACTAACCACTTCCTATCCTCAATACCTGAGTTTCATACCTACCTGTGGTTGGGCACCTCTGTTTAGCCTTTGCCTCACCCAGTCCTCTTGCTCCCATGACGTCCTTGTGCTCTTTTTCCCAGCGACCACAGTGAAAGGGCTGCCCATTGATTCAACCTGAGAGTAGTCTGGAGTGTCTTCCTGAATCCTTTTCAGGGAGTCTTTGAAGAGGTTTATCACAGATCATTTGCCTCCCATCCAGGGGCAGCTGACAAGAGCTTTCATAAAGCAGAGTAGGTTTAAAAGACCATGAGTGATGCAGTAGGTGAAAAATCTAGTGCAAACACCTTATTTGATTGAGAAAGTCACAAGCCAAAAAGGGCAGCAATAAGGGCATGGAGTTCCCAGTTTGTCCCACAAGCAGAGAGGGTCCAATGTGGCCACACTTGCAAAAGAAAAAAATTTATGTTCAAGTGTGGCAGAAGTTACATGTGCATGTTCTGTCATTGTAGCTTAGCAACACAAATCCAAGAGGCGTGACAAGTGAATTAATGACACAAAGGAAGAGTGAAAATATCAGGCAGTCGAGAGTGGGATTTTAAAGAATAAAGTTGGCTCCTTGTTTTCCTTGTTCAGTTTTTAAAAAGTAACTGATGACTTTGAGTGTTGATAACAGTTTAATAATCCTGACTTCTTAATCAAACACAGCTTCAGCCAGAACACACAGTGAGAAAAACTTATTTTCACTCCATAGTGGCAGAATGATGGTGAATAACTGATGCAATTTATTTGCCAGTTTCAACATATACACAACCATAAGAAGAGGTATTTGTATTTTTATTTCATTTAGACCAACTTGGCAAAATATAAAATATTGATAAATTCACCTTTGCAAATATCATTCATGCCTTTCATAGACTATTTTAGACACGCCTAAGCCCTATGTTTAGTCCGAATTTTTCCTATTAAACCATGACTTATTTTAGGACAAATATTGATATTAGTTTGTTCTAGACAAAATTTTTTCCTTGCCCTTTAAGGTTCCTTATGACGCATCATTTTTCATATTCACTTTCCTCACATTTCTCTTTTACGTATTGAATCTTTCTTGCTTTTTTTTTCTATTTTGAAAGAAAATTGCCCCCTAGTAAATTCCTTACTTTATAAATGCCTGAGAAAGGAGGGCTGTGGATTTAGGTCTCTAACCTAAAGTTAACAGTTCATCCAAACAATGGGGTAGGGCAGTTGTAAAGCACTAAAAGGGATAGAGAAACATCAGCAGTGATGAGAGGGACTTTAGACAACACAAGAGTTTGTATTTTACCTTCCATTTCTAAGAGGGATATAGGAGAGGGAAAAAGTGGCCCTGAATGTCCAGGGAGAGCAGAAGAATGGCGCTAATGTTAGGAACATCAGTTCGTTTACTGGGACAGAGAGAGACAGCTTCCCACCACTCAGCTGAACTTGCTCTGAAGCTGCAGTTTGTCCATCAGACTGAAAGAGTTCCAGAGGATCAGTGCTGGTTCAGGGATTTCACAGGGGCTGGAAGGTGAATGTGATCTTCTGACTCCAGGAGAGGGCAATGTCACTTCCAGTGCATCTCTCTAGTAGTGAGGACATAGTCCCAGCAGAGGCCCCTTCCTGAGCCATTTCTTATCCCAGAAACCCACAATCATAGTAGGGAAGGGCTCAGGTCAGGTGTCTTTTTGCCTCAGCTTTTAGGGGAACTGAGTACCTGCCAACTTTTTTCCATAGTGGCAGAAACCATTCCGAAAGCTCTTTGACCTGCTCAGGGCCTGGCTTTCTCTCATTGTCCTCTCATCCCCATTCTGCTTACTTAGATCTTAAAAATCTGGTTTACATTCTGCTTGTGGAGCCTGGGGCCCCTTTAAGCTTTTGAATAACAGCACTAATGGGGGGATGAAGTGCATTGTCAAGGTGAAGAAGAAAAAAGCAGATGAAGCAGGGGCAGGTAAGGAGCTACATTACCTGGAAGTGAAGACAACCACAGAGATGTAGGAGTAATAAGTAATATCCAGCAGGCAGAATGAATTCAGAATGTCTGTTGTTCCATTAGCTTATCTTGCTGAAGATGTGTATTTTCCTCCCAGATAGTAACACCAAAATGTCAGATATTAGGGGACCAAAGGTGAGGTATGTGTTCCCTTTTTTTTGTTCTAGGTGCCAAAGAATGGTTATTACAACCAAGACAGTGAAAAAAATGAGCAGAACAAGCAGATACAAGTGTGCAAAAGGGCAAAGTTTATAAAGGACAGTACACTCCAGAGAAGGAACACATCTCAGTTTCAAGTGAGGAAGATCCTGGGATTAGTAAGAAGTTTCCCCTTACACAGATTTTCCAATTCTAGGTTAAGTGGTATGAGGGTAAAGTAATCATGATTTTTCTTGGAAATGGGGAAACCTTCCAGAATGGAGAGTCCTCCCACTTCTATCCCTGTAATCAATGGACACTATTGGTCATTGAAATTGTAGAGTATGATAGAACTGGGGTAAATTGTACTATGCCCACTACAAAGACCCCTTTTTTGTATCCTTGGCTCTATCTCCACACTGTGGCCTTTCTACCTCTGAGACTCATTTTTGTAGAACAAAAATTAGTCAGCTTTTGTTTCAAGGAATCACCCTCTCTGCAAATTGTCCTACTTATTATGGACAAAGGATCTCCTAGTAGCATCTGCCGCATCTCTCCTTAGCTCCACCTAACAGGATAAACACAACTTTAAGGCTGTGAGATGAGACTGACATTTGTAGAGTATTTGTTCCATTTGAATTATGATTAGTAAAGTGTGAGATTCATTTAAAAATATTGTCACACTCTTCACATATGTAGAATTTCTCAATGAATTCTGTTATGTACTGAAATGAGTAGTGGTTATAGGATATGACACTTTCCTCTCATTTGTAAGTCATTCCTATGTTATAATTTTTTTGATACAATGATTTAAGCCCTAAACAGTTGTTAATCTTGTCACATTTGTAGGGTTTTTCTTCAACATGAATTCTATTGTATACAGAAAACAGTGCCTACTGGCATGAGGCTTTGCCACGTCTTCACATTGTTACCACTTTTCTCTGCTATGATTTTTCTTATGTTTACTAAGACTGAGGACCACTGAAAACCTTTGCCACATTATTCACATTTGTAAGATTTCTCTCCACTATGAATGTTCTCATGTGTACTAAGGTTTGAGCTCTGGTTAAAGTCATTGCCACACTGTTCACATTTGTAAAATTTCTCTCCAGTTTGAATTATTTTCTGCTTAGCATGCTATGAACATCAGGTAAAGGCAGTGCCAGTTTCCATATGAAGGGTTTCCCTCCTGTGTGATTTATGCTATGTACAGTGAGGACTGAATGTGAGTTAGTTTGCCCACAGTCCATATTTATAAGGTTTATCTCCAGAATAAACTCTTCAATGTCTAGAAAGTTTCACATACTAATTAAAGGCTTTGCTACATTTTTAACCTTTGCAGAGTTTCTCTCAAGAATGAATTCTTTGATATACAGAAAGGGTGGAGAACAGGTAAATGCCTTGCCACATTCTTCATATTTTTAGAATTTCTCTCCGTAAGAAATTCTTTGATGTTTATTACGAATTGAATTGAGTTAAAAGGCTCTACCACATTTTTTAAATTTGAAAGGCTTATGCCCAGAGTGAATTCTTTGATGTTCAGAAAGGTTTGAGAGCTGGTTAAAGGCTTTTCCACATTCTTGACATTTGTAGGGTTTCTCTCCAGAGTGAACTCTTTGATGTACAGAAAGGAATGAGCGCCGATTAAAGGATTTGCCACACTCTTGACATTTGTAGGGTTTCTCTCCAGAATGAATTCTTTGATGCACAGAAAGATTTGAGTGATGATTAAAGGCTTTGCCACATTCTTGACATTTGTAGGGTTTCTCTCCAGAGTGAATTCTTTGATGTACAGAGAGGGTTGAGTAACAGTTAAAGGCTTTGCCACATACTAGACATTTGTAGGGTTTCTCTCCAGAGTGAATTCTTTGATGTACAGA
>NW_003852715.1:343021-348596 GCF_000181295.1 Otolemur garnettii
TTCTCTCCAGAGTGAATTCTTTGATGTCTGGAAAGGTTTGAGTAATGGTTAAAGGCTTTGCCACATTCTTGACATTTGTAGGGTTTCTCTCCAGAATGAATTCTTTGATGTCTAGAGAGGAGTGAGTCCTGGTTAAAGGCTTTGCCACATTCTTCACAGTTGTATGGTTTTCCCAGATAATGGATTTTTTGATGTCTAGAACCACTTGAGTACTGTATATAGGCTTTGCCACAGTGTTGACTTTTGTACGGTTTCTGTCCAGAATGAATTATTTTATGGCCATAAATATGTGAGTCCTGCTGGATAATTTTGTCACATTTGTTATAGTTGTAGAGTGTTTCTCCAGTATCAAGAATCTTATGGTTACAATACTTTGTATTGTGTCCAAGACATTTGTCATCATTTTTACACTTGTTGAGATTCTCTCCATTATGGAGTCTTGAGCAAGATTGGAAGACTTGGCTACCTTCTTTGCATCTGTACTGTTTTTCTCCAATATGAATTATCTTATGATCTGTGAAGGGTGACCAGAGGTTAGAACTGTTCCCATACCTTTTACATTTAAAAGTGTTCTCTAAGTTATAACACTATATGTCTATTTAGATTTGACCATTGTCTGAAGACATTCAAACATTTACTACATTGGAAAACTTTGCCATGGGTAGCTGTTAAACATTGGTCACGTTGGGCAGTGCCTGTGGGTAAGTGGGTAGGGTGCCAGCCCTATATACCATGGGTAGTGGGTTTGAACCCAGCCCCAGCCAAACTGTAACAAAAAATAGCTGGGCATTGTGGTGGGCGACTGTAGTCCCAGGTACTCGGGAGGCTAAGGCAAGAAAATAGCCCACGCCCAGGAGTTAGAGATTGTTGTGATCTGTGATGCCATGGCATTCTACCCAGGGCGATAAAGTGAGACTCTGTCTCCTAAAAAAAAAATACATTGGTCAACTCCACTGTAATATAGTTTCTCCTGCTCACATTCATACACACCTTCCCAGTCGTTTGTTAAGTTTAAATTCTCAAGGCCACAACGTTGTTATCTGCTCAGAATCATCTCTGGGAATAAAATATTTGTGCCCAGGTCTTGAAAATGGTCTTTGGTAGAATGATTACATAGAATTGAAAGAAATTTAAACAATAATAATTTTAGCCACTTGCTTTTTATCAGAATCCAGTAAATATACACTACACATTATATCTGTAAAATCATGTCAAGAACATTAGAAAGATGCCATAATACAGTGGAGAGGCACCAATTATCTTAAAGATAAATAAATGTTGCATGTATACACTGCATTTGGGGGAATTCTCAAAATCAGGTAAGAATTTGTAGCACATCAGGTAAGCAGAAATTGTAGAAGTAAAGTACAGCCTGGCCGTTGGCTCATGTTTTTAATCCTACAACTCTGGGAGACTGAGGTCAATGGATCACTTGAGCACAAGTGTTTGAGATGAACCTGAGCAAGAGTGAGAGCCCATCTCTACATCAAATATAAAAATTAGTCTGGTACAGTGGCACATGCCCCTAGTCCCAGCAACTCATGAGGCTGACTGGGGTAAGAAGATCTCTTGCACCCAGAAGAAGTGCTGTGAGGTATGACAACACAGCACTCTTCACAGGGTGACAATTACTCAGCATGAAATAAATAAATAAATGAATGAATAAATACATAAATATATGTGTGTGCATATATACATATTTATAAAATAAAAGGAAAAATCATCAATAATAATATAAATGATAGAGCCAAATAGAACAAAAAAGAAAAGTTTGACATATGCACCCCCACTACAGAATGGATGCCACCCCAATACAGAATGGGGAAAATGTAAGTAAACTTCCAAATCCCAGCTTTGCCCTCAAAATAAAAAGCGTGACACTTGTGTTAATCTTTATTGCTTTTGAGGGTGTTTCCAAAAAAAGGCTGCTGTCTCCCATCAGTGAGAGTGATGAAAGGAATGGTGCTATAGTGTGTAAGACAGATTAGGGGTGCTGAATTCAAAGGCAAAATATTATTATAGCAGCAGAGATATTCCAATGTAATAGAGAGATTCAAGTCTAGCAAGTGATAAGAAAATCTTTTTTTTTTTTTTTTTTTTAGCTGGCTGGAGCAGGTTCAAACCCATCACCCTTGGTGTATGTGGTCTGTGCTCTATCCACTGAGGTATGGGTGCCGCCAATTATAAGACACTCTTAAGAAGACATGTGGAAAAATGCTTCCACTAGAAAGTGACCCCACATTTCCACAGACAAAACATTTTCTGATGGTACAGTTCTCCATTTCTTAGTACATTGTGTGTCAGAGTCTTGTAGGATATAGCCATATCACAAAGTTTGTGAAAGGTGGCTTTTCTAAACCTCAAAAATCAATGAAAGCTTATAATATATACAACATATTAGGGGAATATAACCCAAAGAGCAAAAAAAAAAAAAAAAGAAACTGGAATTTTTTGGAATTAACCACAAATTTCATAAATCTGAAATTAACCATAAAAAATAGAGATGTCTAAATTACCTGACAACGTTATCTGAAGAGTGCTAACTGCACCAAATAGGAATGATACAGACAACTAAGTAAAATCAGAAAAATGAAGGTATCAAACACAGTGAAAATGATCCAGCAGTCTCAAATGGAAGAAAAAAAGCATAAAGTATAAAGAAACCTCAGGGCTCGGCACCTATAGCTCAACCGGCTAAGGCGCCAGCCACGTACACCTAAGGTGGCAGGTTCGAATCCCCAGCCCAGACCCGCCAAACAACAATGATGGCTGCAACCAAAAAATAGCCGGGCGTTGTGGCGGGCGCCTGTGGTCCCAGCTACTTGGGAGGCGGAGGCAGGAGACTCACTTGAGCTCAGGAGTTGGGAGGTTGCTGTGAGCTGTAATGCCACGGCACTCTACCCAGGGGGACAGCTTGAGGCTCTGTCTCAAAAAAAAAAAAAAAAAAAGAAACCTCAGGATACTTCAGCTAGGAGAAACAAAGACTTCCATAAAAAGACACATGAAGATCAAGGATTTGAAAGTCACGCACAAAGGTGGTGCCTGTGGTGCACCTACCGCCTCTGTAGGTAGGGTGCCGGCCCCATATACCGAGGGTGGCAGGTTCGAACCCAGCCCCAACCAAACTGCAACAAAAAATAGCCAGGCATTGTGGTGGGCGCCTTTAGTCCTAGCTACTCAGGAGGCTGAGGCAAGTGAATTAATTGCCTATGCCCAAGAGCTGGAGGTTGCTGTGAGCTGTGATGCCAAAGTACTGTACTGAGGGCAACAAAGTGAGACTTTGTCTCTAAAAAAAAAATAATAATAATAATGAAAGTCATGCATAAGAAGACAATCTTGAAAGCAGCAAGAGAAAATAGATATGTTACTGATAAGGATGCTCTGTCAGATTACTAGTGGATTAATCAACACGAACCTTCCACATCAAGAAGGAGTTGGTGATATAGTCAAATGCCAAAAGAAGAAAAACTTGAACGCACATACACGATATCCACCAAAATTGCCCTTCTAAATGAAGAAAGAAGAAATATTTATCAAGATATATAGATGCTGGCAGGGCAAGGAGGCTCACGTCTGTAATCCTAGAACTCTGGAAGGCCAATGCAGGTGGATTGCTAGAACTTACAGGTTTGAGACCAGCCTGAAGAAAAGCGAGACACCATCACTACTAAAAATAGAAGATCTGAGGCAAGAGGATCACTTGAGCACAAGAGTTTGATGTTGCTGTGAGCTATGACACCATGTCACAATACACAGGGTTACAGAGTGAGACTCTGTCTCAAAAAAAAAAAAAAATGAAAAGAGAAGTCGACAGTAAACTTCTGGTTATGGGTCTACATGTACAATATAACAAGATGTAATTTTTGACATCAATAACAAAATCTAGTATAAACGTAAAAAGAAATTGTCAACAGTAAGTCCTTCTCTTTCAAAAGTTATATAAATAATTCACAGTAATTTCCTCTCTTTCAAAAATTATGTACACAAGGCTAGGCGGGGGTGGCTCATGGGTGAAATCCAAGCACTCTTACAGGCTATGGCGGGTAGATTGCTTGAGCCCCTGAGTTCCAAATTAGCCTGAGTAAAAGCGAGACCCTGTCTCTACTAAAACTAGGCAAGAAGATTGCTTGAAACTAAGAGTTGATTGAAGGTTGCCCTGAGTGATGATGATACTATGGCACTCTACTAAGGGTGATAGCTTGGGACTCAGTCTCAAAAAAAAAAAAAAACAAAAAAACTACATACACATTCACAGACTAAACTTCACAATGAAATAACAGACATTAAATAAAGATAGCATGGCCAGGCACGGTGTTTCACGTCTTCAATCCCAGGACTCTTGAAGTCCGAGGTGGGTGGATTGCTTGAGCTGTCAGGTTCAAGACCAGCCTGAGCAAGAAAGAGACTCTGTCTATAAAAAAAAAGCTGGGCGTTGTGACCAAGCACCTGCAGTGCGAGCAACTCCAGAGGCTGAGGCAAGAGGATCATTGCAGTCTAGGACTTTGAGGTTGCTTTGAGCTTTGATGCCATGGCAGTGAACTGGGGGGAACAAAGTGAGACTCTGTCTCAGAAAAAATAAATAAATAAAATAAAATAAAACAAAAGGAGTAAAGATAGGGATTTAAAAAATATAAAATCAAAATCCAACTCTACTATTAAATGATACTCAACTTACATGTAATGACAAACATGGAATAAAAAATGGCAGGACAGAAAGATATATGGCCGGGTGCAGTGGCTCATGCCTGTAATCCTAGCACTCTGGGAGGCCGAGGCAGGTGCACAGTTTAATGTCATTGGTGTGAGACCCTTTTTCTACTAAGAATAGAAAAACTGAGGCATGAGAATCTTGAGACCAAAAGTTGGAAGTTGCTGTGAGGTATGATGCCACGGCACTCTACCCAGAGCGACATCTTCAGACTCTGTCTCAAAAAAAGAAAAAAAAAAAAAAAGAACAAAAAATATATTTAATTCAAATATTAATAAAATGAGAGCAAGGGAGATTATCATAAGGAGATATACATATGTATATAAATGTGTCTGTGTGTATATATACAAACACGTGTTAAAACAGAGTTTCACCCTATGGCCCAGGCTAGAGTGCTACAGGATCAGCCTTGCTCACAGCAACATGAAACTCCTAGATTCAAGCAATCCTCCTGAAGCAGGCTTCTGACTAGCTGGCACTACAGGTGCCTGCAATGACATTCAGGTAATTTTTATCTTCTTTTTCTAGTAGAGATGGGGTGTTGCTCTTGTTCTAGCTTGTCTCCAACTCCTGAGCTTAAGACATCCTCTCATCTTAGCCTCCCAGACTGCTAGCATTATAGACATATGCTCCTGAGCCCAGGCAGAGCACAATATATTTTGAGGCAAAACATGTCTTAATTTGCAAAATATACTTTAAATCAAAATGGCCACAAAAGGTAAAAAATACAAAATATAAGGGCTTATTTGTTAGAAACCTGTAACTCGGCTCAGCGCCTGTGGCTCAAGTGGCTAAGGTGCCAGCCACATACACCTAATGTGACGGGTTCGAATCCAGCTCAGGCCTGCCAAAACAACGATGGCTGCA
>NW_003852715.1:349243-350920 GCF_000181295.1 Otolemur garnettii
AAAAAAAGCCTGGCATTGTGGCAGGCACCTGTGGTCAAAACTACTCAGGAGGCTGAGGCAGAAGAATTGCTTAAGCCCAGGATTTGGAGGTTGCTGTGGGCTGTGATGCCATAGGATTCGACCAAGTGAGACAAAGTGAGACTGTGTTTCAAAAAAATTTCACATAAATAATTCACATAAACGATATCTATTCACCAGTAAATATGAGTTAAATTTAAGACTGTTTTTGTTGTATGATAACAGGTATACTGAATATTTTATGCACCATCTGGCAATAAAATTTCATGGAAAATTACAATTTATTAGGATGAAATACTTATCTTAATAAAGAAAATGTTAATAAACATTTGAAAACCGCAAAGATAACTTTTATTATGTTATTAACATATTCTTATTTTTGCAAAAACTGAAAAGGTTTAACTCACCCTTTAGATACGATCAAAAAACATTTATAAATAAAATAATATTAACTTTGTAAAATATGATGAATCGTGGTGTTTAAAATAAGCATTTGGGAAAAATTAATGTAGATAATAGGCTGAGGTTGAGGAAACTGATGACAATCCTGCCGATTTCTATTTGCCCAGAGTAAACTAGAGCTTTCAAGTGAGCCTTTTAATAAACCTGGAATTTCTACTTATTCTTTAAATTACTTGTTAAATAAGTTGAAATTCTAACACATAGTTCTCAATATTTAAATCTAAAGTTACAGAAAATTGAACACAGAATAAAATGGAATGTGTATGGACACAAACATTGTGTATATATACACACAGAAATACAGACACTAAAATCAGCAAGACAGTAGAATACAAGTCCCATGTTCATGTATTCCTCCCAAGGGAGCCATCCATAGGGAAAAATGCTTCAGTGAGAGCCCAGCACATGGACTTACACCAGTCATCTCAGTTACTTAGAGGCTGAGGTAAGAGGATCACTTCAGTCCAGGAGTTTGACAGCAGCCAAGGCAATACAGTGAGTCATCATCTCACAATAAGTGATTTTATGAGAGTTTTAGAATCCAGGGAGGAGGTTGTGAAATCCTCCTAATACCCTTAAGGAGGGTCACTCAGAGAAGGCCGACCCTCAGACCCTCATTCAGTCAGCAAACCACAGGATCCCTGGTCTTGGTTACTGACCAGAGTGGCCTGCTCACCTTTGTTCCACTGAGAATTCTCAAGGGACAATGTGGGCCTCTCCAACTTCTCCCAGCCATGATGTGCACGTGGTGTTACCCATCCAGAGACCTGGAGGTAAATGTTCACTCATAACCATTGAGACAGGTCTGCAGACCTTGGCATGTTGTGTGTGTGTGTATATGTTATTTGTGTGTGTGGATATATACATACTATTTGTGTGTGCATACATATGTATGGACTATTTTTCTATGTATATGTATATATATATACATATATATACACACACACACAATATTTGTGTGTGTACACATATTCGCATATATATATATACACACACAAATAGTATATATGTATACACACACACACATTAGAACCTCCATAAGGGGCTCAGCACCTGTGGCTCAAGTGTTAAGGCGCCAGCCACATGCACCTAGGGTGGCAGGTTCAAATCCAGCCTGGGGCCGCTGAAACAACAATGATGGCTGCAATCAGGAAATGGCTGGGCGCTGTGGCAGGCACCTGTGGTCCCAGCTACTTG
>NW_003852715.1:351713-357436 GCF_000181295.1 Otolemur garnettii
GCCGAGCCGTGAGAATTATATTGTAACAACAGAGACACTAATGTATCCTCAGGAATAATCTAAACTACCAAATGACACAATATAGTTAAGAAACGTAGCTGCTGGATGTGGGGAAAATACCTCTAATCCTAACCCTCGGAGAGGCCAAGGCAAATACAATGCTTGAGCTCAGGAGTTCAAGACCAGCCTGAGCAAGAGGGAGACATCAACTCTACTAAAAATTGCAAAACTAGCCAAATGTAGTGGAGGGCAACTGTTCTCAGCTACTCAGGAGGCTGAGCCAAGGGGACCCCTTGAGCCCAAGTGTTTAAGATTGGGAGCTATAATGCCATGACACATGACTTTGTCTCAAAAAGAAAACCCAAAAAAATGAATTGTAGGAAGATCCTTTTTAAATATATTAAGGTTAACATAAGCCAGGCGATGTGACTGAGGCCTATAATTGTAGCACTGTGGGAGGCCAAGGTGGGTAGATTGCTTGAACTGACAATTTTGAGACCAGCCTCAGCAAAAGCGAAACTCCATCTCTACTAAAAATAGAAAAACTAAGGAACGTCCATCACTTGAGCCCAAGGTGGAGGCTGCTGAGAGCCATGGCACTCTACCAAGGGTGACAGCTTGTGACTCTGTCTCAAAAAAAAAACAAAAAAAACACGGTTGGCAAATTACTACATATATAAATTAAATTATTTATCAAAGTCCATATAAAAACAGAATTTTGAGGCTAAAGAACATTAGATTTTCTTCTATTTGGGGAGATTCTTAGAGTTCTGATAAAATGACTAAATTCTTCAGAATCTTATTTGAAACCTTCATAGCATAAAAAAGTATAAATCATAAAACTTAACTATTTGCAGTGTTCCTGGGATTTCTGAATCAAATAATAATATCACCACCTCACTCCCATATTTTGGATATGATGCTAAAGAAAAAGAAACTTTGGTGGTACCTGTAGCTCAGTGGGTAGGGCACTGGCCATAGACGCTGAGGCTGGCAAGTTTGAACACAGCCTGGGCCAGCTAAAACAACAATGACAACTGCAACAAACAAAATAGTCAGGTGTTGTCATGGGCACCTGTAGTCCCAGCTACTCGGGAGGCTGAGGCAAGAGAATTGCTTAAGCCCAAGTCTTTGAGGTGGCTGTAACGCCACAGCACTCTACCTAGGGAGATAGCTTGAGACTGTCTCAAAAAAACAAAAAATAGAAAAAAAAAAAAAAGCCTGTGCTCAGACACAGTCTCATTCTGTTTTTTAGGCTACAGTGTCATAAAATCAGCCTAACTCACAGCAACCTCAAACTCCTGGGTTCAAGCAATTCTCCAGCCTCATCCCCACCAGCCCCCAGTAGGTAGGACAACATGCAACTACTCTTATGCCTGGATAATTTTCTATTTTTAGCAGAGATAGGGTCTCACTCTTGTTTCGGTTGGTTTCACACTCCTGAGCTAAAGCGATAGTCCCACCTTGAGTCCCAGACAGCTAGGATTAGAGGTGTGAGCCACCATAGCCAGTCTAAAGAATATTTTAAAAAATTCACAGGTATACTAAATAATATACACATATTTCATGTCCTCACAGTCACATCCTGCACTCACATGTAAGCCATAGAAAGTTCTTTCATTCTGACTGTAACCTAGAAGGAATATCCGTGAATAGTAAAGTCCTTCTAGAAATTAAAACCAAGAACAGGCCCACAACTATATAGTGGTTATATGGAATAGTGGCTCACAACTACATGCCTAGCACTCTGTGAGCCAAGGAGGGAGGATTGCTTCAGCTCCCAAGTTTGAGACTAGCCTGAGTAAGTCTGAGAACTCCCTCTGTACCAAAAAAATAAAAAGAACATTAGCCAGGCAATGTGGAGAAACCTGCATTCCTGGCTATTTGGGGGGCTGAGATAGAAAAATCACTTGACACCAGTAGTTTAAGGTTGCTCTGAGCTAGGCTGATGTCATGGCACTCTAGTGTGAGGCAAGAGAGTGAGACTCTGTATCAATAAGAAAATAAAAATTAAAAAATAATAAAAACAAGAAGACAGATGCCTTGATGTAAGAACAAGAGAAAGAAACCCAGGCTTCTCAGAAATCATTTCTGATTAAGCTGAGCTTCCCTAATCACCCTGTATTGTGTGGTTTCCCCCCAGAACTTGGACCTCTGACCAGTGTTACCTGCTTCACTCACTCCAACCTACCTGGGGGCTTGAGTAGTGTCTGCTGTGTCTTCACCTTCCAGGGTTCTTTGCTTTGCTCCAGACAGGTGATGAGGTCTGGCTTAGAGACAGCAAGTCCTGTTTTATTAGAAAAAAAATTGAGATTCTTCAATTGGCAATGTAGTACCTTGCTGAAAGAGAGAAAAGAACATTTTAGAAAATCCTGAAATAATAACCCCACATAGATGTTCCTTGAGGAAACCTCAGAATCTTTAAAAAGTATTAAAGTTGGAAAATTCCTAACTCCTTCACTACCAAAAACTAACATAAAATTTGGTACTAGAAATCAGTCAAAAATATGAGTAATAATCTAGGCCATGAAATTTCTGAAATTTCCATTAATCTAGTGAAGGATATAAATCACCTCAAAAAAGGGTTAAGATTAATGCTAAAATAAAACAACTCCAACATTTTCTTTTCTATACCAAGATAGCCTCAAGTTTTCCCTAGAAACAAGAACCTGACACTCATGCAGTCACATAAGAAACTGAGTAAGGGCTTGGCGCCTATAGCTCAACCGGCTAAGGCGCCAGCCACGTACACCTAAGGTGGCGGGTTCGAATCCCCAGCCCGGACCCGCCAAACAACGACAGCTGCAACCAAAAAAATAGCTGGGCCTTGTGGCGGGCACCTGTGGTCCCAGCTACTTGGGAGGCGGAGGCAAGAGACTCGCTTGAGCCCAGGAGTTGGAGGTTGCTGTGAGCTGTAATGCCACGGCACTCTACCCAGGGGGACAGCTTGAGGCTCTGTCTCAAAAAAAAAAAAAGAAACTGAGTAAGTAAAAACCTTCTACAGGCTCAGTGCCTGTAGCTCAAGTGGCTGGGGCGCCAGCCACATACACAGGAGCTGGTGGGTTCGAATCCCACCTGGGCCTGCCAAACAACAATGATGACAATTACAACCAAATACATAAATAAATAAATAGAGGAGCATTGTGGTGGGTTCCTGTAGTCCCAGCTACTTAGAAGGCTGAGGCAAGAGATTCACTTAAGCCTAAGAGTTTGAGGTTGCTGTGAGCTGTGATGCCACAGCACTTTACCCAAGGTGACAGCTTGAGACTCTGTCTCCATAAAAAAGCCTTCTACAGAGACAGAATGCAAATTGGTTAGTAGAGCCCTGAACTGTATATTTAAGTTATCCTCACCCAGAAAGAGCAGGTTTCTGTAGGTCTCTAACATGACTTCCCGATACAAATGCTGCTGAGCAGGGTCCAGGCAGGCCCACTCATCCATAGAGAATTCTATAGACACGTCCTCGAATGTCAACACTCCCTGAAAAACAAACATATTTGTCAAGAAGTCATGAGGAGACTGAATTTCACTTTTAATTAGTGGAGAGAACTCTTGCTCACTCATATAAGTGAGTGCAATTACCTAACAACTACAGAAGAGCTATATTCCCTCATGTGTTACCTAACACTGAAGACAGGGGATGAAATGGCAACCACAAAACCAGAGACAGATTGTACATTTTTGGTTAACACAGTGGAAATAAAAGACCACCAATACCAGCATGTAGAATTTTGTGCCTTATTTACATCATACGTTATAATCCATGTATGTTTTCTATATAACAATGTCATGGTGAGATAAGTGGTAACTTTAGGGCGGTGCCTATGGTTCAGTGGGTAGGGCACCATCCCCATATATCAAGGTTGGTGAGTTTGAACCTGGCTCTTGCCAAATTGCAGCAAAAAAGGCCAGGTGTTGTGACAGGTGTCTGTAGTCCCAGCTACTCAAGAGGCTGAAGCAAGAGAATCACCTAAGCCCAGGAACTGGAGGCTGCTGTGAGCTCATGCCACAGCACTCACTCTACTGAAGGTGATAAAGACTGTACCTAAAAAAATAAACATACATAAAAATAAATAAAAAATGGTAACTCTAAAGTTTTAATGTGTACGGCTCGTTGCCTGTGGCTCAAGCGGCTAAGGCACCAGCCACATGCACCTAAGGTGGCGGGTTCGAATCCAGCCCAGGCCCGCCAAACAATGACGGCTGCAACCAAAAAATAGCCAGGCGTCTGTAGTCCCAGCTACTTGGGAGGATGAGGCAGGAGACTCACTTGAGCCCAGGAGTTGGAGGTTGCTGTGAGCTGTGATGCCATGGCACTCTACCCAGGGGGACAGCTTGAGGCTCTGTCTCAAAAAAAAAAAAAAGTTTTAATGTGTACAAGAAAGAACTAGAAATCTTTTAAAAATTCACATTGTTATTGTTATTCAGATGATACCAGGTGAAGGTTCCATTTCTAAATTTCCAACCAGCTCAACAGGAATGACAATGCTTCAGTCCCAAGATGATATTCTGTTAAACATGCAGTGAACTGCAGGCAGTGAATTTACCCCAGTTGATTTCTGAACCGATAAACAAAGATGACAACCTTTACTTTCCAACCTTTACATACACCAAGAAAGTTATATGGAAGAGAATCTAAGAAGAAAGGGGTGTTTCCTCAATAAATGTTTTGGTTTGCTCACATTAACTGATAATCTCCCTAAGTTCTTATTAAGAATGCAGAAGATATACTAGCCCTACAATGGAATATGTGTCCAAGAACACCATAACTGAGTGAATAAAATTAAAATCAACTGTAACAGGACGAACTAGTATCAGGTGCTGATTCACAAGTGCGAGCCCAACATCCCTGCTGTGATAATACTGGCCAAAAAAGTCAATCATAATCTGATAAAAAACTAAATTGAGAAAAACCCAGTTTGGGCAAAGTTCCAGTTACAGAAATCTAGCATGTCTTCTAATCTCTAATGTTGTCTTTAAATAGTTTTCTTCATCATCCCAGAAAGCAAGTCTTTTCTAATTATTGTGTTCTTGAGAACTTTGAATTACTGTAGGCAGTTCATGCCATCTTCCGTAAAAGTGCATGGACCTCATCCTATAGAACCGATGGAGCTTCCAGATGGAAGCTAAACACTACATATTCCCTTCTTTGTTAATAACCGATGACCCAACCTCATCCACTATGAAAATCTTGGGCATCCACATTTTCCCATTTTGAACAGAGAGAAATGGAACATTTTCATATTTCAAGAAAGAAACTTCAAGTGAGAATTTTTTAGGGCATATGAGGAGCCTGGATGGAGAGATGCTGGAAAGAAGACTCTGCCATATGTAGAAAAAAGGAGTTTTGGAGCCTCTTGACTATTAAAAGAAAAGGGGGAAAGAGTATTTAAAACAAACTCATTGGGTAGCAACATTACAAATAGAGAAGTAAAGGTTTGTAAAGTCTCATAACATGATATTGAGGAGAAAAAGTGAGCACAACCCTGGATCTTGGACTCAGTTACCCAAGAGACAATCACTTCTTTCTCTTTCTCCTGCTTCCCTTCATTTCCTTCTCAGGTGAGATTATTAGGACATGTTACTCCTGCACCTTGACAATATGCCTTTAAAGGCATCAGCACAGGCTCGGCGCCTATAACTCAACTGGCTAAGGCGCCAGCCACGTACACCTAAGGCGGCGGGTTCGAATCCCCAGCCCGGACCCGCCAAACAACAATGAC
>NW_003852715.1:357512-359675 GCF_000181295.1 Otolemur garnettii
CAGGAGTTGGAGGTTGCTGTGAGCTGTAATGCCATGGCACTCTGCCCAGGGGGACAGCTTGAGGCTCTGTCTCAAAAAAAAAAAAAAAAAAAAGGCATCAGCACAAACTTCACCTGCTACCACCACATCCACAGGCACAGGGACCTTGAAGTACAGAGAGAATTTTACCCTTTCCTGTTCTTTATCACGGGAGAGAGTCAGGAAGGAGGCGGTTCCACGTAACGAACCAACCTGTGAGTTTCTAATTTCTTGGCCTCCAGTGCCCCCCCCCCAACAATTTCTGCTATAGAAATGGGAATATGGGCCCTCTGACCTCTTTCTAAATAAAAATAAATAAACTCAACTGTCTTAAACATATCTGGAAACCCTCATGCTTGACATTGGCCTTCCCTTAGCATCACAGGGGTCCACATGGATGACACCAGCCACACTAATAGAATCTGTGGGCAGGCAGAATCACAGATGATGGCTCTTCTTCAAACTGCCCATGGAATCCTACCTGGAAGCCTGGGCTGAGAAACACTTAGCTAAGCATTGCCTCTCAGACTTCAGTATGCATACGAGGTATTTCTCAGTATGCCCCCTCTAAGTATCTGATTCAATAACAGCAGCAGTTACTCTATCTTCAAACAAATAATCAGTTTTATTTCACAATGCCTATTTAGGTCCTTCCTTAAGAATTTCAGAAAGGGGCTTGGAGCCTGTAACTCAAGCGGCTAGGGCACAGCCAGCTACATATACTGGAGCTGGTGGGTTCGAATCCAGCCCGGCCCACCAAACAACAGTGACATTTATGACCAAAAAATAGTCAGGCATTGTGGTGGACGCCTGTAGTCCCAGCTACTTGGGAGGCTGAGGCAAGAGAATTGCTTAAGCACAGGAGTTTGAGGTTGCTGTGAGTTGTGACGACATAGCACTCTACCAAAGGCGACATAGTGAGACTCTGTATCAAAGAAAAAAAAAATTTCAGAAAGGCCAGCCAGATGATTCAAGCCTATAATGCCAGCACTCTTGGAGGTCCAAGGCAGGTGGTTTGTCTGAGCTCAGGAGTACCAGACCAGCCTGAGCAAGAGTGAGACCCTGTCTCTGTAATTACTGGGCATTATGGTAGGTGTCTGTAGTCCCAGTATGTGGAAGACAAGGCAAGACAATGGCTTGAGCCCAGGAGTTTGAGGTGGCTGTGAGCAGTGATGCAACAGCACTCTGTGGAGGCTGACAAAGGGAGACTGTACCTCATAAAAGAAAAAATTTCAGGAAGAGTTCTGAGCCGTTCACTATAGTATCAAAATCACACTCCTCATGTAGGAAAATAGTGAGCAGTTAAACCCCATTTCTGTTTTGGTGTAGCTGATGTCAGACAGACGGCAGGATTGCAAGAAACCATTTGAGTGAGACATGGAGACCTACACATAGAAAGCTTCCACACCATTTCCCAAGCTCCTCTCCCCTTTCACCAACTTCTGGTCGGCCCAGGAATATGAGGTGCTCTTTGCAACATTGGTCAGCCATTTCCTCCTGTTGCTCTTGAATAAACTGCTTGTTCTTCCACCAACACTTGCATTGCGACTTTGACTTTTCAGAAAGAAATAGTCAACCCTGGCTTTGGTTAAAAATTTGCAAGTGAGTCTAAGAAGTGGCTTCTTTACCAATTTCCCCTATTGCTGCTGTTACGTTTTCTGGACTAAAGCAGCACTCAGCTAGAGAAAGCAAACACCGCACAGAGTCCCTTCTGCCCAACACATTCTAACAAAACAAGTAACTTTGGTTAAGGCAGATCACCAATCACAATCTTGAAACAGGACATAGTTTACTGACACTTTAAAGTCTCGAGTGGTCAAAGAAGGCAGCAGTGTCTGAGGAAGGACCTGAATTCAGAATTTAGACCTGCAGATTTAAGTATTGCACACATGGGGATGCAGCTAGTGCGCTATGTACATTCATGAGAATTAAAGGAATGGAAAAATGAGAATGAGGACATTCTCAGGTATATTCAACGCATATCCATCATCTAGGATGCTTCTGGCCTTCTAGTCTCCGGATCAGTTTTAGGTTTAAAGATATGAGGATAATTAAAAGACAGAGATACAGGCTCGGCGCCTGTGGCTCAAGCAGCTAAGGTGCCAGCCACATACACCTAAGGTGGCGGGTTCGAATCCCCAGCCC
>NW_003852715.1:360599-362837 GCF_000181295.1 Otolemur garnettii
AAAAAAAAAAGGAGAAGAACAAGGGATCTTAAAGCAGAGAATAACGTTTTTAAGGTTTTTTTGAGTATGATAGAGGTAACAGTGGTAGTCCTCTTGTTTGTAGTAGGAAAGGTTTTAATTTGAGAAGGTATCTACTAATACTAAGAGGTACTTATAATGTTTGATCTTAGGTATGTGTGTGAAATTAAGTTATTAGTTTGTTTTAGGAAGAAGTTTCCTAGTCTGGTAAGTTGGAAAGTGTGAGAGGCAAGATTTTGTTTGTGGGTTGGAGCGTTGGTAGATTTTATAGGATGATGTTAATTGATTTAGAAACTTCGACTCTATCTGTGAGAAAGGAAAGAAAGCTTTGAGAAATTGCAGTAAAGTTTGAGAGTTGGGGTGAAATAATCTGTGGAGATAGATGAGGAGGTCAAGAGTGGGAGGTTGATTTGTTTCTTTTATTGTAGCAGTAATAGAGGTAGAAACAAGTAGGAGGTGAGAGGAGGTGTTAGGAGATGAGTTGATATGTAATTTTTATGTTTTCTCCCAGTGCCCAGGGAGGGAGAGAAGCTAAGGACCTTATACTTGAGACCCATAAATATTAGGAGAGGTTATTAGGAATAAGAGAACTGGCTCGGCGCCTGTGGCTCAAGTAGCTAAGGCTCCAGCCACATACACCAGCTGTGATGCCACAGCACTCTACCCATGGGGACAGCTTGAGGCTCCGTCTCAAAAAAAAAAAAAGAAACATTACAACAATGTTTTGTTGTACCAATTTATAAACATATTCAATATAATACTCGTTATTTTTCTGAGCCAAACCAAAAGTAAATTTCTCAAGTTTCTTGCTGCCTACTTTAGTAGCATGATAGATCTTGATACATTTGTATTAGATAAAAATAAAGAAGACCACAAATTCTTCTTATAAAAAAAATTTAAACCATGTACCAAGTTTTGGTACGAATTATATAGTATAAGTTAAAATTAGCTTGTATTCTATTAAAAAATATGAGCATGTTTCTGTAAGGATGGTTATGTTCAAATGACCTTTTCAAAAGCAAATAACCAAATAAGGCTTATTGTGGTCGTTGCTTAAGGAGGATTGATTTAGAGAATGAACTTTTTTTTTTTTTTTGAGACAGAGCCTCAAGCTGTCGCCTTGGGTAGAGTGCTGGGGCAACACAGCTCACAGCAACCTCCAACTTCTGGGCTTAAGCAATTCTCTTGCCTCAGCCTCCCAAGTAGCTGGGACTACAGCTGTCCAACACAATGCCTAGCTATTTTTTGGTTGTAGGTGTCATTGTTGTTTGGCTTGTTGGGGCTGGATTTGAACCCACCAGCTCTGGTATATGTGGCTGGTGCCTTAGCCACTTGAGCCACAGAAGCAGAGCCAGAGAAATAACCTTTGAATTGGAAATGTAATAGTTTGCCACTCAGTTGTTTGGTTTATTACTTAAGGTTAATGTGGTCTTTGCTGTGAATCACTATGTATTAAAACTGTGATTTTAGGCTTGGTGCCTGTGGCTCAGGGGGATAGCCTGAGGTTCTGTCTCAAAAAAATAAATAAATAAATAAATAAACTGTGATTTTAGAAATTGAAGAACACAACAGTCTTGGGAAGGCTACTCTCACTGTTCTCCAGTATCACCGGACCTTCTTCTGACAAAGTTTTACAATCCTATTCCTGTCTCTGCATACTGGCTGACAGTGACAGGCACCCACATCTTCTTACTCTACTAACATTCTGACTAATGCATAGGCCAAGGGAAAACCTTCCCCTTCATTCTTTGAAGGATACCAACTGGAAACCACCTCCCTCCTGACAAATTCATAAGAGAAAAGGCATAAAAACTTATTAATGTCCTACATATGTGGGCAAATCATAGAACAATTATCTCGACCTTCCACTTGGGTAAAGAACCTAAAGGACAATGACATGGAAATGCAGACCATTCTCTTCAAAGACAAAAAATGATTAGAGAGAATCTAGGGAACAGGGAGAAATAAAATGATGTTATAAATTATTCTTTTAGGAATCTGAATAAACCTGAGAAGCAAAAGTGATGTAGAGGAAAAAGCCATTCTCCAACAGTAGCTGAATTTCCTAACTGCAGCAAAGAGGTAACAAGCAAACAATATGAGGCAACCGTTTTTCTTTTGAGAGGAAGCTTTGTTTCTTACATAAGGACATTTTAGAGAGTCCATGCCTACTCCTGTGGTGAGGGGAGCAAGACTAGGTTATAAGGGACTTAATATTCA
>NW_003852715.1:364396-366945 GCF_000181295.1 Otolemur garnettii
AATTCATGATTTTCATTAGCACATTCTGAGAGTTGTAAAAAGATTTCTGGACTTGGCACGGATAGCACAGTGCTTACGATGCCAACCACATGTACTAAGGCTGGTGGGTTTTAACCCAGCCCAGGACAGCTAAGACAACAATGAAAACTGCAACAAAAAATAACCAAACATTGTAGTAGATGCCTGTGGGAGCCACAGCCTCCCAAGTCCCAGCTACTTGGGAGGCTGATGCAAGAGAATTGCTGAAGCCTAAGAGTTCAAGGTCGCTATGAGTTGTGACGCCAAGACACTCCACTGAGAGTGACATAATGAGACTCTTTTCTCCACACACACACAAAAAAGATTTCTCGTTTAATTGCAGTTTCTTCAGCACTATTATTTCCACAAACCTTTCCATTTTCAAAAGTACTCAGCATGCCTAACCTACACTTTGTTTTTTTCCCTGTTTGCTTCTTTGTTTACAGACAAGAGTCTCACTATGTCACCTCCGTAGTGCTGTGGCATCACAGCTCACAGCAACTTCAAACTCCTGGGCATCTTGGGCTTAGGCGATTCTCTTGTCTCAGCCTCCCAAGTAGCTGAGACTACAGGCGCCAACACAATGCCCAGCTATATTTTGTTACAGATGTCATTGTTGTTTAGCTGTGCAGGGGCTTGGTTCAAACCTGCCAGCCTCGGTGCATGTGGTCGGTGCCTGAGTCACTGAGCTATGGTTGCCAAGCCTACAATTTGTTTTTACAATTATTAATTTTTATAATTATTTCCAGTACATCAAACTCCTCAGCATTTTAACCATACCTAACATTGCTTGTTTGTTTATTTATTTACAGACAGTCTCACTCTGTTGCCCAGGCTAGAGTGCTATGGTGTCATAGCGCCCAACAATTTTAAACTCCTGAGCTCAAGCAGTTCTCTTCTTTTAGCCTCCCAAGCAGCTGGGATTACAAGTGCCCACCATCACCTTAAACTAAGTTAGTTTTATTTTTAACTAGAGATGCATTTCCCTCTTTCTCAGGCTGGTCTGGAACTCTTAAGTTTAAGCAACCCACCCATCCTGGCCTCCCAGACTGCTGGGATAACAGACATTGTGGTAGAGACTGACACCCCCACAATCTTTTTTACGTATTTGTGAACTTAGAATGAACTTGAAAACATATAAATGAATTGCTAATCACTGGTCAGGAATTTCAGGAATGCTCAAACAACATGACATTCACATTGAACCAGTTAGCTGAATGGGGCTATTGGGTATCAAAGTAAAAACATCAAATGTGAAGGCAGAAAGTGAAATTTCTAGATTCTCAGCTACAGCCTTGAAAATGCAGCCTATAAAATAATTTAATATATTTTCCAACCCTTGCAACAACTTCGGGGATTTCTACATATGGCAAGTTTCTGCCAGGTATGGATTCCTGACTCTGGCTTAATTCTTAAACTCTTGCATCAGGCCTTCAACACAGGAAACACACCCTTGTATTAAACTAAGGAGTGTGACAAAGCCCTGCAGAAACTTAAAGTCTCTCTAGGGCCTCTGCTCTTGGTCTGCATAAGGTAACAAAATTCTTCTTTCTATATATTTATGAAAGACAGGGAACTGGGTTTGGCCTTCAAGTACTGATACAAAAAATTGGAACTATTCGCAACCAGTCACATATTGGTCTAAACAATTTGCCTTTACAGGTGGTGGCCTGGCTGTCTTCAAACCCTGCCTGTGACTGGTGATCTTTCAAAAGAAACTGAAAAATTTTTACTTTGGGACAAGTGACTATGGTTTATGTCCCTCGTCAAGTTTTGTTCCTACTTCAGCAAAAAAGAAACTTCTAGTTCCTGCAGGTAGGATGGGAAACCAAGACTTTTCTAGCCAAGGAGACTGGACTCCATGTATGGATGGAAGCAATTATATGGACAAAGGAACATGAAGGCCAAGTTACACAGTAGTGCCTGCAGAAAGGCTGGTAGAAATGAAAGCTCTTCCACCAGGGACTTCAGACCGAAAGCTGAACTAATTGCTCTAACCAGGACATTAGAAGTGTCAAAAAGCAAAACACTAAACATTTATATGGACTCTAAATGGTCTTTTCTAATTCTTCACACTCAAAATGCCATATAAAAGCCTGGCAAGGAGGCTGATACCTGTAATCCCAGCACTTGGGAGGCCGACGTGGGTGGGTTTCCTGAGCTCACAGGTTTCAGACTAGCCTGAGCCAGAGTGAGACCTCATCTATAAAAATAGCCAGGCATTGTGGCAACCACCATTAATCTCAACCACTTGAGAGGCAGAGGCAATAGAATCACTTAAGCCCAGGAGTTTGAGGTTCCTATAAGCTATGATGCCATGACACTCTAAGTGAGCGTGACAAAGTCAAACTTGGACTCAAAGCACCTGTACTCCCAACTACTTGGGAGGATGAGGCAAGAGAATTGTTTATGCCCAAGAGTTTGAGGTTGCTGTGAACTGTGATGCCATAGTACTCTACCAAGGGTGACATAGTGAGACCCTGTCTCAAACAAAACAAAACAAATAAATAGGCTTGGCGCCTGTGGCTCAA
>NW_003852715.1:367250-368551 GCF_000181295.1 Otolemur garnettii
TTACAACTATCAGAAGCTATATTGTCTTCCCGCAAGGTGGCAGTCATGCACTGCCCAGGACACCAGAAAAGACTTAATCCTGTGCCAAGAGAAACCAAGAGAGCGACACTGCAGCAAAGCAAGCAGCAAGACCCAGAGTAATGGCTCCCCCTAAGGCTGCCTCTAAACTTATCTGATTTCAATCCCACCTATAAGAAAAGAAATAAAAAAGAAAACAGAAAAATTCCCTGATAAAAAAATAGTTGACTCATCAATCAACAGCCAAGGACACATCAAGTTACCCAGAAGTCTAACAGCTCAGGTAATTCAGTGACTTCATGGCATGACACATTTCTGCAAAAAAGCCTAAACTGAGTTCCCTCTGCCATAAGGTACAAACAGGCAACTCACCCAGATTAAAAAAAAAAAATTACTCAGTGTTTGCTTTTATAAGAAACAACCCTCTAACAGACAACAGATCTAAAAAACCACTCCAACCACGCCAAAGATAGTGCCATTTGAAAACTAGCTGATAGGCTCGGCACCTGTAGCTGAAGTGGCTAAGGCGCCAGCCACATACATAGAGACTGGTGGGCTAGAATCCAGCCCAGGCCTGGCAAACAACAGTACAATGACAACTACAACGAAAAAATAGCTGGGTGTTGTGGCAGGTGCCTGTAATCCCAGGTACTTGGGAGGATGAGGCAAGATTGCTTAAGCCCAGGACTTGAGGGTTGCTGTGAACTGTGATGTAAAAACGCTCTACCTAGGGAGAAAGCTTGAGGCTGTCTCAAAAATTAAAACAAAAAAAGAAAGAAAAGAAAAAGAAAACTTCACTCAAATACCCTCATCCAAAAGTCTGAAATATTTGCTAGTATTAATGGATACTTTTTTAAGATTAGTAAAAGCTTGTCCAAGGAAAACTACAGAATAAAGATCCTTCTGAAAAACATTACACTACTGTATGGATTAAGATGAAATCTACCCTTTTTCCTTTGATTGGTTTGCTGAAAGATCATCTCACAATTTGGATAGATTATTAAGACAAAGTTTTATTTCCAAGTATCACGTGCATGGGGGAAACCAAAAGAATGATTATGCAAAGTCTCAGTGAAGGCCAGAGATCTTTATAGATGCTTTTTAAAAGGGAAAGTATAGGCTCGGTGCACAGGCGGCTAAGGCGCCAGCCACATACACCTAAGGTGGTGGGTTTGAATCCAGCTCAGGCCTGCCAAACAACAATGATGGCTGCAACCAAAAAATAGCCGGGTGTTGTGGCGGGCGCCTGTGGTCCCAGCTACTTGGGAGGTGGAGGCAGGAGA
>NW_003852715.1:370715-372190 GCF_000181295.1 Otolemur garnettii
TTGCCTTACTTACTGTGTTCTTGGCTGTGCAGAAGCTCTTTAGTTTGATCAGGTCCCAATAGTGTATTTTTGATGTTGCTTCAATTGCCCGGGGTGTCCTCCTCATAAAATGTTCACCCTGGCCGATTTCTTCAAGTGTTTTCCCTACACTTTCTTCCAGTATTTTTATGGTTTCATGTCTTAAGTTTAACAGAATATAATCTTAAACTAGGAAAGTATGTACAACAAAGCAGTGAGTGTTACCCCTTATTCGCAGGTTTTCTCTTCCCAGACCCCAGTCAACCCCTACAGAAAATGTAGGTCCCTTTTATCCTGGTAACCAAGACCAGCTCAAAACCTGGAAAGATGGGCCTGAGAGAAACAGCTAAAATAAATGTAGACTAGTCCAAAAGATGTTCTGCTGAGGACACCACAGCAGTGAAACTTGCAGGACTAGAAGCCTCAGCCCACCACACTCCACTCAAGCTGTATCGCACTGCAGAAGCAGCCTCAGCCCACAAAAACTAGACTGGAGGAAACATCACGTTAGATTGAAGAGATACAATCCCCAGCCATCTTCCTCTTGAGACTATACACGGCTGTGTGCTCACTCCAGTACCTTGTCCCATTTGATGAAATAAAAATGTATAGACGTCTTTAGCCCAAAATGTCGTCATAACTATGTCGATTTCTGTCTTCCTCTAAGTTCTTTTTTTTTTTAAGAGACAAAGTCTCACTTTGTCACCCCTGGTGGAGTGCTGGGGCGTCACAGCTCACACCAACCTCAAACTCCTGGGCTTAGGCGATTCTCTTGCCTCAGTCTCCTGAGTAGTTGGGACTATGTATGTATAGGCGTCTGCCACAACACCCGGCTATCTTTTTGTTGTTGTGGTTGCAGTTTGGCCAGGGCCACGTTTAAACCTGCAACCCTTGGTATATGGGGCCGGCGCCCTAGTCACTGATCCAGAGGCACCACCTATTACTAGAAGTTCTATGTAGAACAAGTATTTACTTCATGGCTAATGAAGATGTGTACCCACTAGAACTTATCAGAGATTTCACACTTTTCCCATATATCCAAAGCGTTACCACATACTCAGATATTTATACTTAAAAAACAACCATTACTGTCAAGAAAAAAAAAGATATATTTGCTATACAACTGAAAACTGGAACTAATAGCCATAAATATATCAAGCTTAAAAGGTGTCCATTCCAACACGCTAACCTGAATAATTCCTTACTTAAATGTAACTTAACCACCTTTCTACCTTATGCCAATAGACACACCAACCTACGTTGAAGAGAAGACAGTTCATATTATAGGGCACCCAGACCTTTTCATCTATTCCTGCTACAACACAGGGATAATCTTTGTTCCTGAAGATGCCCCCCTATTGGCTCGGCGCCTATGGCTCAACCGGCTAAGGCGCCAGCCATGTACACCTAAGGTGGCGGGTTCGAATCCCCAGCCCGGACCCGCCAAACAACAATGA
>NW_003852715.1:373690-376345 GCF_000181295.1 Otolemur garnettii
TCTAAAGTATTGTCATAATTACCCAACATTACCTAACTCTGTACCTGTATACTTATACCTATGATATTATTATAAGCTTTTTTTTAAAATTTTATTATTAATGTTATTTTTACTGATTGGGGGGGGGTCGGGGGGTAGAGATAGAGTCTCATTTCATTGCCCTCGGTGGCATCACACTGCTCACAACAACCTCCAACTCCTGGGCCTAAGTGATTCTCTTGCCTGGGCTTCCTGAGTAGCTGGGACTACAGGCGCTCACCATGACACCCAGCCACTTTTTGTTGCAGTTTGGCCAGGGCTGGGTTTGGTATATGGGGCTGGTGCCCTACCCCCTGAGCCACAGGCATCACCTATAAGCTTCTTAATATGTATACCATTCATAGGTACCTGCTGTTTCACAAATTTCTATTTCTTTCATTTTTTTTTTAGACAGAGTCTTCCTTTGTCACCCTCCATAGAGTGCGCTAAAATCACAGCTCACAGCAACCTCAAACTCTGGCTTAAGCCTTTCTCTTGCCTCATATTCCCAAGTAGTTGGGACTACAGGTGCTAGCTACAACGCCTAGATTTCTTTCTTTCTTTTTCTTTTTTTGAGACCAAGTCTCGCTCTCGCTCAGGCTGGTTTCAAACTCATGAGCTCAGACAATCCACCTGCCTTTGAGTGGCAGAATTACAGGCCTGAGCCAGCCTTGTTTCGCAAGGTTTTTTTTTTTTTTGGGGAGACAGAGCCTCAAGCTATTCCCCTGGGTAGAATGCCATGGCATCACAGCTTACTGTAACCTCCAGCTCCTGGGCTCAGGCGAGTCTCCTGCCTCCACCTCCCACATAGCTGGGACCACAGGAGCCCGGCACAACGCCCAGCTATTTTTGGTTGCAGCCGTCATTGTTGTTTGGCGGCCTGGGCTGGATTAGAACCTGCTACCTTAGGTGTATGTGGCTGGCGCTTTAGCCACTTGAGCCATAGGCACCAAGCCCACAAATTTCAAAAACAAAATTAACCAGCACAGCCTGCACGTGAATTTAACTAACCATAGCAAATTTAAAATTATTTAAAATTATTTTCATTTTAGGCTCAGGGCCTGTAGCTCAGCGGCTAGGGTGCCAGCCACATACACTGGAGCTAGCAGGTTTGAATCCGGCCTGGACCTGCAGAACAACAATGACAACTACAACCAAAAAATAGCCAGGCGTTGTGGTGGGCGCCTGTAGTCCCACCTACTTGGGCGGCTGAGAGAAGACAACTGCTTAAACCCAAGAGTTTGAGGTTGCTGTGAGTTGTGATGCCAAGGCTCTCTCAAGGGCCACTTCTTGTGACTCTGTCTCAAAAAAAAAAAAAAAAATTCTATTTTTATTTTAAATCAATTACATAGATGTGAAAATAAAATAAATAAAAGTAGAGAATGTGGTAGACACAGACACCCCTATAACTTTTCTTAGCTATTTCTGAATGGAGAATATACTTTATTTTTTTTATTATTTTGAGACAGAGCCTCAAGCTGTCCCCCTGGGTACAGTGCTGTGGCATCACAGCTCATAGCAACCTCCAACTCCTGGGCTCAAGCGAGTCTCCCTCCTCAGCCTCCCAAGTAGCTGGGACCACACGCGCCCACCACAACGCCTGGCTATGTTTTGGCTGCAGCCATTATTGTTCTTTGGCAAGCCCAGGCTGGATTCCAACCCGCCACCTTAGGTGTATGTGGCTGGCGCCTTAGCCACTTGAGCCACAGGCGCCAAGCCTGAGAATGCACTTTAAAACATAGAAAGAGTAAGTCAATCAAACAGGCCAAACAAGAAATAAGGAATAAAGATAATAATCTTGGGGGAAAAAAAAAAACCCGAGGAAGTAATGAGGCACTACAGAACAAGTTAATAACATGTTTAATGATGTTTTATTGATGATGTTTGATTAGTGTTTTAATTGTTAAATGTATTTAACTTGCCTACATGTTAATCACGTATGTTTCTAGCATACTTGTGAAATTATTCCCTATATATATATAAAGTATTAAAATTTGCTACACACAAAAAAACAGCATTTAAAGAATTACTCTCGCTGTTCTCCGGAATTACCAGCCTGTCCGATAATAAAGCCTTTTTACCCATCAACTCCCTGTCCCCGTGTTTAACTACGACAGGTAACAGAGTGAGCCACCGGGTCGGGACCTTAAAGAATGGAGGGGTTGAGGGCCCCACAGACTACAGCCCCTCCATGAACAAACCCCACACACTCAGTTGGGATTCTCCCCTGAGGACCCTTCTACTGTCACCCGAGGGAGGGACGCCGGGCGCTGCAGGCACACAGCTGCTCAGGGAGCTCTGGGCCGTGGTCCCCGTAACAGGTTCAGAAACGCTTGGAGCAACAGGGTCCCAACTCCCTGCCCCCCACTCCACCTTTTGCCAAGTGGGCTCCGTGGGCCAAGGGGTGCCGGTGGCAAACTTTAGTCTGAAGACGCTAAAACTGAAGGGAAATTGCCCGGTCCCGCCACAGCCTCTTCCGGCTCCAACCACGCCCCTCCCCCTCTCAGGACACCCAGTCTCCTGTACTCACCATTTCGCAGCTCCCGGGATGTCCCGGTGTCCACCCTACAGATCTCCCAGTACCTGCAGGTCACAGGGTGACAGAGGCTGCTGCACAGACACCTGGGATCTCCAGGA
>NW_003852715.1:376971-382117 GCF_000181295.1 Otolemur garnettii
GGATTCGAACCCGCCATCTTAGGTGTATGTGGCTGGCGCCTTAGCCGCTTGAGCTACAGGTGCCGAGCCTCAAGTCTTGCCTTTAAGGGATTCTCTTGCCTCAGCCTCCCAAGGAGCTGGAACTACAGGCACTCGCCACAAAGCTCGGATAATTTTTGGTTGTAGTTGTCATTGTTGTTTGGTGGCCCAGGCTGCATTCTTACCCACCGACTCCGGTGTATGTGGCTGGAGCCCTAGCTGAGCCTGTTTAACAAGTTTGGACAAAAGGAATGAAACTCCATTTACTGAGTGTTTAGTCTGTGCAAGGCTTGGGCACCTGTTATTTAAATAGGAGTTAGACTCTGCTTTGAAAGTGTTTTCAATATACATCATGATGTCTAAGTAAAAACATGCACATAAAGAACTCAGTAGCCTTATAGACAGATGAAGGTCCCTGGGAGTTAAAGCAAAGGCTGTCCATGGCAGTTCAGGGAAGGGTGAAATTACCTGTCATCTCCAAAGGGTTGGCATTGCAGAAGGCTTAATGTAGGAGGTGGTGTTTAAGTTTCCAACTAAGAAGCAATACAAAGGAACATGTGGTACAACTCTTAGGGAAGAGCTGAGCTACAATGTGGACTTTTCCTAGCAAACTCTGTAGGTCTTTTAACATAGGATTTTGTGCCTTCTCTGGCATGCAGCTCTGCCTGAGGGATATTTGTATTTAGGGCTGAGTATAAATTATATCCTTTTATTAGTTTCACTTATATACACATACATATGTGTTTACATATAAACACAAAGTAAATACATGTTTTCCTTTTATGGAAACAACATGCTAACAATTGTTGGTGGGCAACATCCAAAGCATTATAATTGGCAGCCAGTGGGACATATGCCTTCTTCTCTCCATTAGACCTGATCCGGGTGTTGACCTTGGCCACATCAATGTCATAGAGTTTCTTCACAGCCCGTTTGATCTAGTGCTTGTTGGTTTGACATCCAAATGAGCACAGTGTGTTGTCTTCTCTCTTCTTCATGGTAGATTCCGTGGTCAGTGAGAAGTTGATGATGCACAGTGGTCAAGTTTGTTTCTCCTAGGGAAGCCCTTCCTGGGATACGTGGGCTACTTCCAGAGGAAAAATGGAGCCTTCAGCTGCCGAAATGTGGGTAATATAGGAATATCCTTTTTCTGTGTCTGTGGTTGCCTTTCACTGTCTTCTAGGCCTTCCATGACTTTGCTTTGGCTCTGGCTTTGGGAGAATGCTTCCTTCTTTGCCTTTGGCACAATGGTTCGAAAAGCAACAATTATTATTTATTTGCAACAATTATTTATTTATTTATTTTTGAGACAGAGTCTCACTTTGTCACCCTTGTTAGAGTGCTGTGCTATCACAGCTCACAGCAACCACAAGCTTCTGGGCTTAAACGATTGTCTTGCCTTAGCCTCCCAAGTAACTAGGATTACAGGCGCCCAACCCAATGCCCAGCTATTTTTTGTTGCAGTTGTCATTGTTGTTTTATCTGGCCTGGTAAGTTTCTGAACCCACCAACTTCGGAGTATTTGGCTTGCACTGCAGCCACTCTGCTACGGGCACTGAGCCACAATAATTATTTTAAATTTTGAGATTTTTAAAAATTTACCTGAACTCTGGTCTTTTAAGGGGGCAGCCTAAGCTTTGAAATGGGAGGCAGGCCTCTGAGTCAGCCTGTGCAATAGAAATAAAATGAGAGCCACGTGTGTCACTTCCACTTTTCTAGCAGGTATATCACAGAAAAGATAATGAAATATGTTAAATTGATTGTTACTGTTTATTTAACCTAATATATCCCAAAATATTATTCTTTTCATAACAATAAAAAGATATTAATGAATTATTTTGGTTATATAGCTTTAAAATTCATCCTATACATCAAGTGTAGAGCATAGCTCTCCATTCAAAACAGCACGTGGCAAATTGCTGCCACAGTTTCTTTCTTTTTTTTTTTTTTGAGACAGAGTCTCACTTGTTGCCTTTGGTAGAGTGCTGTGGTGTCATACCTCACAGCAACCTCAAACTCCTGATCTTTTTTTTTTTTTTTGAGACAGAGCCTCAAGCTGTCCCCCTGGGTAGAGTGCCGTGGCATTACAGCTCACAGCAAACTCCAACTCCTGGGCTCAAGCGAGTCTCCTGCCTCAGCCTCCCAAGTAGCTGGGACCACAGGCGCCCGCCACAACGCCCGGCTATTTTTTGGTTGCAGCCGTCATTGTTGTTTGGCGGGTCCGGGCTGGGGATTTGAACCCGCCACCTTAGGTGTACGTGGCTGGCGCCTTAACCGGTTGAGCTATAGGCGCCGAGCCCAAACTCCTGATCTTAAGTGATCCTCTTGTCTTGGTCTCCCAAGTAGCTGGGACTACAGGCACCTGACACAATGCCATGCCATTTTTAGAGATGAGGTCTCATTCTCACTCAGGCTGATCTCGAACGTGTGAGCTCAGGCAATGCACCCACCTTCTTGGCCTCCCAAGTGCATGGATTACAAGCGTGAGCCACCATGCCCTGCCATAGTTGCTGCCACATTGAATTGCAGCTCTGAGGGATCTGACTCTACTAACCTCAGAGATGGAACTGGCCTGAACCACACTCTTTTTGTTATCAGCACTAGGGAACATTCGACTCCCTATCATTATTTCTCCTCAAGTCCAAGGGTGGGAGAGACAGAGTCCCAGGTGGGAACACAGGACGGTGTGTAAACCGGGTCTACCAGTAGACACATACCTAATGCACTGCTTGGTAGATGCCTATCTATCTTCCAGAAGGCATACACTGAACAAAAATTAGTGGGTCTCCAAGAAGGAACCTCAATAGTTTGGTTACATAACTCTGCAAAGAATGGGTATACACACAAGCAATCCGATTACTCTAACTGGACAGGGCAGGGTGCGTGTGAGATCTAGGTTTCTGAGAGGTACCTAGAGTCTGATAAGTATATCCACCACCTCCAGGGATTAGTGAGCCCACTAATTAAACCAACCTTCCAGGCTTTGAGTCTCCAAATTGAACAACGGTGAGCATAACACCAGCTTCTTCTCCTCCTCCTCTGGCCTGAACCAAGGAGAAGAGACCTTGGGGCTGAGTTGGGTAAGCACAGATGTGGAGCCAGGAGAAGTGGCAGGTCAGCCTCACCCATAGAACAGTAGGTAGTGCGCCCGCCATATACACCAAGGCTGGCAGGTTGGAGCCCAGCCCAGGCCAGCTAAACAACAATGACAACCTCTAGAAAAAACTAGCCGGGCACTGTGGCAGCTGTAGTCCCAGCTACGTGTGAGGCTGAGGGAAGAGAATCTCTTAAGCTCAAGAGTTTGAGGTTGCTGTGAGCTGTGACATCACAGCATTCTACCGAGGGTGACATAGTGAGACTCTGTCTCAACAAAAAAAGAGAGAAGTGGCAGGTAATGGCTGGGCTGGCCCTGTACCAGGGCAGGACCTTAGACCTGGGTAGGAACCAGGCACATCCCAGGGCTCCTTCTACTTTAACTTCTTCTTCTTTTTTTTTTTTTTGAAACAGAGTCTCACATTGTTCCCGTCCTGTAACCTCAATGTAACTTTGAATGCCATTGATTTATGCTTGAAGAAACCTTTCCAGAGTCCACAGGAAGGGATGTTCTTTTGAGGACACTCCTAAGTGATTAGAAAGCTAATCATGCAGGAGGAAGACCCTGAAGGTAGAGTGTGATTATCTCTGGAATTTCCTGGAAGGAACCTTGGGAGGGGAGAATCAAGATAAGTTAATGTGCATTTTTACCTGAAGGTTACATCTGTTTTTTCCAGATAAATAGTGGATTAAGTTTTAAGACTACTTCGCACTCCTTTTAAGTTACTTTCCATTCTTATCATTTAAGCTATTTATCGCCAGCTTATTTGCTGTTATGATGTAAACATGCAGAGCAATGTGTGGTTATAGTATATAAGCTAGTAAGAAAAAAGGTGAAAGGGCAAAATGCCTGAGCAAACTGCAGCCCCTCCCCCAACCTTCTAACTGTTGATCTTATCTCTGCAATTCGGTGGAACATTTCCAGTAACACCCTCCCATCTCCCCCCTCAACCTCCCACCCGCACTCCCAACCCTGCACTGAATGCCATGGCGCCATAGCTAACAAAAACTTCGGACTCCTGGGCTCAGCAATTCTCTTCGCTAAACCTCCTGAGTACCTGGGATTACAGACATCTGCCCAACACCAGGTTTTTATTTGTTTGTTGGTTTGTTTTTTGAGACATAGTCTCACTTTGTTGCCCTCCTTAGAGTGCCCTAGCTCATAGCTCTTGGGAACTTCAAACTCTTGGGCTCAAGTAGTCCTCATGTAGTCAGAGAAGAATTGTTAGTTTGGATACTCAAATTGGTTCCTGCTAAGTTGATGTTGGGAACAAAAAGGAATTCTTTTTTTTTTTTTTCATTTTTTGGCTGGACCGGGTTTGAACCCACCACCTCCGGTTTATGGGGCCAGCATCCTACTCCTTAGAGCCACAGGCACCACCATAAAAAGTAATTCTTAAGGAAAGTGTAGCTTAGGGCCAGGTGTGGTGGCTCTCACCTATAATTCCAGCACTTGGGAGGCAGAAGCGTGTGGATTGCCTGAGCCCACAGGTTTGAAACCAGCCTGTGTCAGAGTGAGACCTCATCTCTAAAAATAAACAGGCATTGTGTCAGGCACCTGTAATGCCAGCTACTTGGGAGGCTGAGGCAAGAGAATTGCTTAAACCCAGGAGTTTGAGGTTGCTCTGAGGTATGATACCATGCAATCTATCAAAGATGACAAAGTGAGACACTGTCTAAAAAAGAAAAGAAAAAAGAAAAAAAGAAAAACTGAGGCAAGAGGATCACTTGAGCCCAAGAGATTGAGGTTGCTGTGAGCTATGATGCTATGGCACTCTACCCAGGGCAACGCCTTGAGACTCTCAAAAATAAGTAAAATAAAATGTCCCATTTAACAATCAAAGTTTCTTACCAGGCTCCGAGTCTGTGGCTCAAGTGCCTGAGGTGCCAGCCACGTACACCTAAGGTGGCGAGTTTGAATCCAGCCTGGGCCCGCCAAACAACAATGACAGCTGCACCAAAAAATAGCCGGGCATTGTGGTGGGCACCTGTGATCCCAGCTATTTGGGAGGCTGAGGCAGGAGACTCACTTGAG
>NW_003852715.1:383540-387595 GCF_000181295.1 Otolemur garnettii
AAAAAAAAAAAAAAGAAAAGAAAAGAAAACAGAACATTCCATTCTTCCATTTTCAAAATCACAGTTTTATACATAATGGTCCATAGCAAATACCACATTAACTTTAAATAAAAAACAGCACAACTCAGTGACTATCTATAACATTTCCAATTCAAAAGTTAGTTCTCTTGGAGCCCAGCATGGTGGCTCACCTCTGCCTGTAATCCCAGCACTTTGGGAGGCCGTGGTGGGAGGATCGCCTGAGCTTAGGAGTTTGAGACCAGCCTGAGCTAGAGTGAGACCCCATCTCTAATAATAACTGGAAGTTGTTGTTATTGTTTGCTTAGCAAGCCCAGGCCAAGTTTGAACCCACAAGCCCAGGTGCACAAAGAGGTGGAGCACTAGGGCTCATGCCTACAATCCTAGCACTCAGAGGCTGCTGTGGGTGGATTGCTTGAGCCCAGGAGTTGGAGGTTGCTGGAGGTTATGACATTTCTGCACTGTATTCTGGGGCAATAGAGTGAGACACTGTCTCCAAAATAGATATTTTTTTCCATCAAAATAGATATTTACCCATTGCAAATACTTGTCAATTGTTTTATTTTTGCGTCTCCTCTTTTTTTTGTAAATTTCAGATTAATATGAGGGTAGAAATGATTAGGTTATATTGTGTTTTTGTGGTCAAGTCCCTGTTGCAGATGTGCCCCTCATCCAGGGTACTCTGCCATATACCCTTATGTTGTGTCTGTTAAGTAAGAGTACACCAATCCCCCTACCTCCTTGCCTCTAATTTTTGTATTATTTCACTATTAGAGCAACCATTCTTACACTCTGAGAGGTCTGGGACCAATAATGAAAGGTTATTCCATTCCATGAATGAAAAGAAGCAGAGTCCAGATTCTGTGTGGGCAACATGGCCTTTGATCACTGGGGCGTGAGTGGGCTGAGTTTGAAAAAGAAGTCAGCAGGTGGGTTAAGGCAGGGTGGAAATATAAGACTTGGCAGGGTGGGGATTGGCAGACTCACTCCTTCCTGGGCAGACTCACTCCTTGGATAGAATGGTTCTATTTGGGTGGGTCCTACATTCAGCCCTATCACAATTAGTACCTAATAAGAACAAATTTGAGGGCTCAGCACCTATAGCTCAACTGGCTAAGGCGCCAGCCATGTACACCTAAGGTGGCGGGTTTGAATCCCCAGCCCGGACCCGCCAAACAACAATGACAGCTGCAACCAAAAAATAGCCAGGCGTTGTGGCGGGCGCCTGTGGTCCCAGCTACTTGGGAGGCGGAGGCAGGAGACTCGCTTGAGCCCAGGAGTTGGAGGTTGCTGTGAGCTGTAATGCCACGGCACTCTACCCAGGGCAACAGCTTGAGGCTCTGTCTCAAAAAAAGAAAAAAAAAAAAAAAAAAAAGAACAAATTTGAGATGAATTTTGTTTTCCTATCCTAGGATTGCAAGGCTTTACATCCCTTTCAGCCTAATTCCCTCCTGTATATTTTAGCACTCTATGGGGGGACTGGTTTCCCCTCTACATTTTTTCAAAAGTATGGCAAACTGAATGTAAATGTACCGCTCTTGTTTCCTTAGCCTAACTCTTCTAGCTCTTGCAGTAAAATCCTAAATTTTCACTTTCTTTCTCATTTTTACAAATGCCAACTTTCCACCCAATCTATATTATCAATTTTTTTCTTTATTTCTCATTTCAAACAGATGCAGTATTCATGTTGTTATGCCCGAAATTCTCCCAAAAGACCCCCACAGACAGTCCGAGACACACTCCGATGTAAAAAGCATGAGATGAGTTTATTTCAGACCAGTCTGGACCCGCCCAGCATGCAAGCCTGGGACTAGCCCCGAACTCGGGGTGAAGGCAGTTTTTATGGGGTACAGAAAGCAAGAGGGGTAGGGTCGGATACGAGTACAATTTTCATTGGTGGTTGGTGATGTCATTAGTAAAGGAGGAAGTAAAGGAGGATTTGCATTGGTGGCTGATGATTTCACTAGTAAAGGTGAATTTGGATTGGTACAGGTGAGGGGTGGGGGGTTCCTTAACTGGGGGCTAGAGTTGGTGTAACCTGGTTACCTGTATTTCAAGGTAATAGAAACTTACTGTTTATTATAGCAACTATTTGCCTAAGGTGACTCAGTTTACAGCGCAGTGGCTGTGCAACCTGGGGTGGAGGAAGGCAGCAGGGAGTGGCCCTGCAGGTTTCACTGGCAGAGGTTGGGGAGGAAGGGCTGTGCGGTAAACAGCCAGGAATGGGGCTTGTGCTATAAACAGCCAAGAATGGGGCTTGTGCTATAAACAGCCAAGAATGGGGCTTGTGCTGTAAACAACAAAATAGAGCTAGTTTGGCTCTCACAATGTATTTGTCATTTCTTTATATAATAGGAGGTGATCGTTTTCTAAATTTTTAGTTTTTATAAGTGTCTGAACATGTCTCATAAGAAGAAAGCAGACAATAATCCTGTGACACTCTGTGGTCAAAATCTTTGCTATTTTACTCCTTATGTCTTGCCTTGGTTCACATTCCTTTCCAGAAGGTCTTTGCATTGAGACTCCCCATTGGTAACAGTTCAGGATGATGTTTCCTCACCCATCCTCTGTCTGTTCCCAGTCCTAAGCTGCACACTTGTCTGAGGATGACCCAAGATGCCCATAGCATCCATATTTACTGGTGTGTTCCACAAATATCAATTCCTGGGACATACTTGTCCAGTGGATAGCATGAAGTGTAAGTGGAGCCTTTTAGGGGAGTAAATGAGTGCTTTTTGGTTTGTAAGTAGTCTCTTAGTAGAGCCTTCATGAAAACCACTAACCCATTGGGACCTTAATATGTTTTAATATCAGTCTCAGTTTTCATTTCTGGGACACATTACTTTTTAACCCATTGTAGGGATCATGGGAAAACTCACCCTATTCCCATGGTTGGTTTGCTTTGCTGAATGATCAACTCACAATTATGGAAGATTAATAAAAGAAAGGTTTATTTCTAAATACCAAGCACATCAGAGGAAACAAAAGAATGATTATCCAATGTCTAAGTGACCATCAGAGACTTTTATAGATATCTTTTAAAAGGGAGGGGGGAGAATGTGGAAAGTATACCTGCACCAAGCTGTTGCTAGGGTAGATGTGTAGATGGAGGGAAAGAGACTGATTTGTAAATTAACCTGAGAGGCAGGTATTGTGATTTATTTATTTATTTATTTATTTTTGAGACAGACTCTCACCACGTCACCCTTGTTAGAGTGCTATGGCATTACAGCTTACAGCAACCTCAAACTTTAGGACTTAAGTGACTGTCTTGCATCAGCCTCCCAAGTAGCTGGGACTACAGGCGCCCACCTGGCAATTTTTTTCTTGCAGTTGTCATTGTTGTTTAGCTGACCCAGGCTGGGTTTGAACCTGCCACCCTCGGTGCATGCGGCCAGCACCATAACCACTGTGCAACGGGCATGGGGCCTTTTTCTTTCTTTCTTTCTTCTTCTTCTTTTTTTTTTTTCTGAGTAGACACAGTATCTGGCTCTTCCTCAGTCTCCAACTCCTGAGCTCAAGCAATCCACCCATTTCCGTGTCCTAGCATGCTAAGAATACATGCATTAGCCACCACTCCTGTCCCAGGTATTGTGTTTTAAATGATTTGGGCCCAGGTATTGTGTTTTAAATGATTTGGGCCCAGGTCTCTTAGTATTCAGAAAAGGAAGTCAGCAGCCCCTTTTGATTCTTAATTACTCGGGTATTATGTAGATAGAGGAAATGCTTCCTGATCATGAATGGCCAATGCTTCCTGGTCATGAATGGCCTTTAATTCAAATTATTCTTTATACCAAGGAGTGATATTTTGAGGTAAAATTTGCTTAGCTCTGTTATTCCCCTCTTCCAGAACTTCCTTAGAAGTTTCACACATTAAGAGCTGAATTGGTGGCTCAAGTGGCTAAGGCACCAGCCACATACACCTGAGCTGGTGGGTTTGAATCCAGCCCCGGCCTGCCAAACAACAATGACAGCTGCAATCAAAAAATAGCAGGGATTCTCTTGCCTCAGCCTCCCAAGTAGCTGGGACCACAGGC
>NW_003852715.1:388014-390414 GCF_000181295.1 Otolemur garnettii
CTGGGGATTCAAACCCGCCACCTTAGGTGTATGTGGCTGGCACCTTAGCCGCTTGAGCCACAGGCACCAAGCCAATATTTTGTCTTTTAGGAGATGTAGATTAGTCTCTACTTGCCCTGACTAATTTCCATAAAAACAACATTTCTCTCCAATATCAGCACAACCTTCTCACTGTTGAACTATTAAAGCATCCAGGATGTTGTGGTTTTGAATTATGACAGATGCTAGATTATTAACCTCTGTTTGAAGGGTTCCCAATGTCAGCATGTTGATGTCAAAATCTTATTCTATTGGGCTGTGCCTGTGGCTCAGTGGGGAGGGCACTGGCCTCATATACCACCGGTGTTGGGTTCAAACCCAGCCCTGGCCAAACTGCAACAAAAAATAGCCAGACGTTGTGGTGGGCACCTGTGGTCCCAGCTACTCGTGAGGCTGAGGCAAGAGAATCGCCTAAGCCCAGGAGTTGGAGGTTGCTGTGAGCTGTGTGATGCCAGGGCACTCTACTGAATGGGAGAAAGTGAGACTCTGTCTCTTCCAAAAAAAAAAAAAAGAAAAGAAAAAACTTATTCTATTACCATGGAGACATTCATGATTGCTCTTTCAATAATAAGTTCTAAATGTTGGAAAAAGGATCCTGAGCAATGAAAAGAGTTTTGAAATATGAAGAATGATAGTGTTGCAGGAAGACGAGGCCCCACGGAGAGAAAGAGCACCCAAACACCATGGTTATAAGAGGAAGGGCTTTATTCATTGGCTGGGAGCTTACAGCATAAAAGATTTCCAAATGGCTGCGCTCCTCTACTGGCTTGGTCTTTCCCTTTGTATTGACAGTCAAAAAGTTCAACCCACCAGGTACCCTTCCCATTGGCCAGTTTGAATCAAGCGGGAGATGCTATTCCAGCCCCTACAGAACTACAGGATTTCACAGAACTTGGAAATTTCCAAGTTCCAGAAAGTTAAGCCTATAAATTTAGGGTGACCAGATTCTAACATCTGTAAGGTGGGACAACATGGGGGGGGCGGGGCAGGGGCGTGGTGCAGGGGACGGCACAGGGCAGGGCCTGACAACAAGGCAAACTTTGATAAGCAGTTCTCGATAATCACTTCTCCACAATTCTTTATTACAGTTTAACATTATAAAATTAACAAAAATAATATAAAACTCATATTCTGGTGAAATAGCCACATGGCGCCGAAAACCGTATATTCCCTTCTTGTTCTCCAGCCCAATTGTGCACTCTTTCCAAAAATTGGGACTTTTTTAAAACACTGTGGGACACAGGACAAATTGTTGAAAAGTGGGACTGTCCCGCCAAAATCGGGACATCTGGTCACCCTATATAAATTCCCAAGAGCTGAGTCACCATGGAGAGGGCCCTGCAGGTGCATCCTCGTGGTCTCCCTGAGAAGACCTGTTCTCTCGGACCTCGTCCTTCTCCGGTATCCTCTCTCAATAGAGCTGAGGAATATTTTCCCCAAAATATGACTCCTTGGTATAAAGGACATTTAAAGGCATTCATGATCAGGAAGTATTGGAAGTGTCCTTTCCTCTGTCTACAAGAAACCTGAGTAACCTGACAGAGTATCACTCAGCTTCTAAAAATCAGGAAATCTTCTAACATCTCTAATAAACATAAATGTTAACTTTATGGTGAATGAAATGGACTTTCAAAAATTATCTTTAAATTACACAAATAATTCACACAAACGTAATATCTATTCATGAGTAAATATGAGTTAAACTGAAGACAGTTTTAGTAGGCCAAGGGCAGTGGTTCTCACTCTGGGAGACTGAGGCAGGTCCATTGCCTGAGCTCCAGAGTTCAAGACCAGTCTAAGCCAGAGAAAGACTCATCTCAAAAAAAATAGATGGGCATTGTGATGGATACCTGTAGTCCCGGAGACAGGGGAGGCTCAGGGAAGAGAATCATTTGAACCCAGGAGTTTGAGCTTGCTGTAAGCTACAATACCATGCTACTCTACCAAGGGTGACAAAGTGAGACTCTGTTCCCCCACCCACAAAAAGGGTTTTCATACATATTCATCTACAGGATAAAATAACCATTGGCCAGCAACAAAGAGAAAATGTACTATTCCTAAACCAAATATAAGAAACATGTCAGCAAACGAACAGAAAGAAAATAAAATTCCCACTAGAAAATTGATTGATTTATATTTAATTTGTGTCCTCAATGTCTTAAAGTATACAGAGTTGAATAATGTCATACAAAATTATAATAAAAAAAGTATCCCTGGCTCGGTGCCTGTGGCTCAAGTGGCTAAGGCGCCAGCCACGTACACCCAAGGTGGTGGGTTCGAATCCAGCCTGGGCCCACCAAACAACAATGATGGCTGCAACCAAAAAATAGCCGGGCATTGTGGCAGATGCCTATGGTCCCA
>NW_003852715.1:391311-395146 GCF_000181295.1 Otolemur garnettii
AGAAAAATTAAAAAGAGGCCTGGAGCAGTGGCTCATGTCTGTAATCCTAACATTCTAGGGGGCAGAACCAGGTAGATGGCAGGAGCTCACTAACACTTTTCAAAGAACTATAAATGGCCAATGAGCATTTCAAAGGTTGTCTGAAGTCCTAATTCTTAGGGAAATGTGAAGCAAAATCACAATGAAATGCTACATCATACTCACAGTGAACCCTAAAAAACGTGTGTCAGGGATACATAGAAATTAGAAACTTTTAGCAAAGTTGATGAAGAAAAATGTTGCAGACTCTTAAAATGATTGAAAATTTCTCAGAAAACTAAAATTTAAGGTTATTATTTGGCTCTGCACTTTTCGCTCAGTTGCTGGGGCACCAGCCACATGCACCAGGACTGGCAGGTTGAAACCCAACCAAGGCCTGCCGAACAACAATGACAACTACAACGAAAACATAGCCTGGCATTGTGGAAGGGGCCTGTGGTCCCAGCTACTTGGGAGGCTGAGGTAAAAGAATTGCTTAAGCCCAACAGGAGGTTGCTGTGAGCTGTGACTCTACAGCACTCTACCGAGGGGGATGTAGTGAGACTCTGTCTCAAAAATAAATAAACAAATAAATAAATGTTATGATTTCATCCAGCAGCCTCACGTCTGGGTATATATCCTAACTACGCCCTGCAGATTGGTGAAGATACACGTCCTCATGACATTCATCACAGCATTATTCATAAAAGCTAAGACGTGGTCAGGTGCAGTCACTCACACATCCAATCCTAGCATTTTAGGAGGATGAGGCAGGAGGATGGCTGGACCACAGGAGTTCAAGACCAAGCTAAGCATTGAGACCCCATCTGTACTAAAAGAACAGTAGTATAGCCAGGAGTTTGAAAGGCTGAAGCAGAGTTGCTTGAACCCATGTGTTAGAAGTTGTTCTAAGCTGGGATGATAGATGCTATAGCATTCTACAGCTGGCAATAGAGTTCGTCTCCATCTCACACAGAAGTTCTCTTTTCTAGATAACTACAATGTTCCATTATGACTGTGGACTGAACCAAAACAGGTATTTTTTCTTTTTTTTGAAGTTTCACTTTTGTCACTTGGTAGAATGCCATGTCACAGCTGACAGCAACCTCAAATTCATGGACTTAAGCGATTTTCTTGTCTCACCTTCACAAGTGGCTGGCACTACAGGCACCTGCCACAATGCTGGGCTATTATCTTTGTTGTTGTTGTTTTTGTTGTCATTGTTGTTTAGCAGATGCACGCCAGGTTCGAACCCGCCACCCCCTGGCACCCTAACCATTGAACAACAGGCACTGAGCCTGGGTATTTATTTTCTTTTTTTGGCCAGGGTTGGGTTTGAACCAGCTATCTATGGCATATGGCATTGGCACCCTACTCCTCTGAGCCACAGGTGACACCCCAAGCCTGGGGGTTTTTTGTGAATATTAGTTAACATTTTGTTGGATGAGAACAGGTATACTGAATATTTTATGCACCATCTTTCAATAAAATTTCATGGAAAATGTATGACTTATTAATGAGATACTTATCAGAAAATGTTAATAAACATTTGAAAACAGTAAAGATAATTTTTATTGTTATTAGTATATTCTTATTTTTACAAAAACTGAAAAAGTTTAACTTACCCTTTAGAAACAATCAAAAAATGGGCGGCACCTGTGGCTAAGTGAGTAGGGCACCAGCTCCATATACCAAGGGTGGTGGGTTCAAACCCAGCCCCAGACAAACTGCAACAACAACAAAAAAATACCCAGGCATTGTAGTGGACACCTGTAGTCCCAGCTATTCAGGAGGCTGAGACAAGAGAATTGCCTAAGCCCAAGGAGTTGGAGATTGCTGTAAGCTGTGATGCCACAGCACTCTACTGAGGTATAATAAGTGAAACTCTATCTCAAAAAAAAAAAAAAGAAAGAAACAATCAAAAAACATTTATAAATAAAATAAAAATATTAACTTTGTAAAATATGATAAATCATACTATTTAAAATAAGCGTTTGGGCAAAATTAAGATATCATTTAGATATAGGTTGAGGAAAGTGATGACAATCCTGCTGATTTCTATTTGCCCAGAGTAAACTAGAAATTTCAAGTGTATTTTGAAAAATAAACTTTTTTTGAAAAATATTTTTCAAGAACATTTTTAATTTTTATTATTTATTTATTTATTTGAGACATAGCCAGAAGCTGTCGCCATGGGTAGAGTGCTGTGGCATCAAAGCTCACAGCAGGCTCGGCGCCTATAGCTCAATCGGCTAAGGCGCCAGCCACGTACACCTAAGGTGGCGGGTTCGAATCCCCAGCCCGGACCCGCCAAACAACAATGATGGCTGCAACCAAAAATAGCCGGGCGTTGTGGCGGGCGCCTGTGGTCCCAGCTACTTGGGAGGCGGAGGCAGGAGACTCGCTTGAGCCCAGGAGTTGGAGGTTGCTGTGAGCTGTAATGCCACGGCACTCTACCCAGGGGGACAGCTTGAGGCTCTGTCTCAAAAAAAAAAAAAAAAAAAAAAAAAAAAAGCTCACAGCAACCTCCATCTCCTGGGCTTAAGTGATTGTCTTGTCTCAGCCTCCCAAGTAGCTGGGACTACAGGCACTCGCCACAATACCTGGCTGATTTTTTTTTTCCTTTTTGCCAGGCCTGGGCTGGATTCAAACCCTCCAGGTCTAGTGTATGTAGCTGGCATCTTAGCTGCTTAACTACAGGCGCCAAGCCTTACTTTTTTTTGCCTTTTATTTATTTACTTTTTTGAGACAGAGTTGCTCTATGTTGCCCACAGTAGAGCACAGCAACCTCAAACTCCTGGGACCAAGCGATTCTCTTGCCTCAGCCTATCACGTAGCTGCGACTAAGGCACTGCTAGGATGTCTGGCCATTTTCCTGTTGCAGTTGTTACTGTTGTTTAGCTGGCCTGGGCTAGGCTCCAACCCAGGAGAAAAAGTGGGCACAGCCCTGGGCCTTGGACTCAGTTACCCGAGAGGCAATCACTTCTCTCTCCTGCTTCCTTTGATTTCCTTCTCAGGTGAGATTATTTGGACACGTTACTTCTGCACCTTGACCATATGCCTTTAAAGGCAACAGCACAAACTCTTTGCCTGCTACCACCACATCCACAGGCACAGGGACCTTGAAGTACAGAAAAAATTTTACCCTTTCCTATTCTTTATCAGGGGAGAGAGTCAGGAAGAAGGAGGTTCCAAATAACAACCAAAGTGTGAGTTTCTTATTTCTTGGCCTCAAATGCCCTCCCCTGTCAGCAATTTCTGCTATGGAAATGGGAATATGGGCCCCCAACCTTTTTCTGGAAAATAATTAACTTGACTACCTTAAATGTATCTGGAAACCCTCATGCTTGACATTGGCCTTCCCTTAGCATCACAGGGGTCCACATGGATGACACCAGCCACACTAATAGAATCTGTGGGCAGGCAGAATCACAGATGATGGTTCTTCTTCAAACTGCCCATGGAATTCTATCTGGGAGGCTGGGCTGAGAAACACTTAGCTAAGCATCACCTCTCAGGCTTTACTATGCATACAACATATTTCTCAGCATGTCCCCTCTAAGTATCTGATTCAATAACAGCCGTAGTTATTCTATCTTTAAACAAATGATCAGTTTTATTTCACAATGCCTATTTAGGTCCTTCTTTAAGAATTTCAGAAAGGGCTCAGTGCCTATAGCTCAAGTGGCTAAGGTGCCAGTCACATACACCAGAGCTGGTGGGTTCAAGTGCTTAAATCCAGCCCGGACCTGCCAAACAACAATGATAACTACAACAAAAAAATAGCCGGGCATTGTGGTGGGCACCTGCAGTCCCA
>NW_003852715.1:396450-399414 GCF_000181295.1 Otolemur garnettii
GCCACAACGCCCGGCTATTTTTTGGCTGCAGCCGTCATTGTTGTTTGGCGGGTCCAGGCTGGGGATTCGAACCCACCACCTTAGGTGTACCTGGCTGGCGCCTTAGCCCGTTGAGCTATAGGCGCCGAGCCAGCCCAAGTCTTTCTAACCAAAGAAATAACTTTGGTTCAAGGAAGACCACCAATCACAATTTTGAAACAGGACATAGTTTACTGACACTTTAAAGTCTCCAGTGGTCAAAGAAGGCAGCACTGTGTGAGGAAGGCCCTGGACTCAGAATTTGGACCTGCTGATTTGGATCTTGCACTGGTGAGATGCAGCTAGTGCCCTATGTACATTCATGAGAATTAGAGAAACAGAAAAATAGGAATGAGGACATTCTCAGGTATACTCAATGCATATTTGAGGAATTCTGGGAAGATGGCCAACTGGTAGCAACCCTCATCAGAGACTCCTGAGCAAAGGAAGAAAAATTGGACAGAATCAAACTCTACAAAGACGAGGAGCTGAGCCAAGAAAGAAGTTTGGTAAGCTGTAACTCCAAGAAAGAGCTTTCAAGAACACAAAATACAGGTACAAAGCCTATTGACTAGAGGATGGGAGACCCCTCCCCTAAGCAGGAGGCCTGCGCAGGCTATCTGCGAATGAGCAGGGAACAAAAGACCTCTCATTTTACCTCGCTGGAGAGAGCCACTAAACCCTAGGTCTCTTTCTCCAGGGAGGTCCCACTTATGAACCTAGACACCACCCTGCTAGGCATAACAGATATTTTTCCCCACAAGTCCAAACTCCCAAGTCCACCCTTTCCCCCTTGTATGGTGGTCTGAAGTTCTGCCCCCTGCAGAGGATAGAGTGTTTGGTTTTGCCCTGAGAGACCTGGGCATAGTGTGGACTGCCAACCACCAGGATGAAATCTATGACTAACGGGGAAGAAAGAGGGAAGAAAGAGACACTCAGTGAGAGGAGGAGCAGTCCCTGGGTTATGACTATGTCCAGCCAGTGGCAGTGTTGATCCTTGGTTTGGACTGTGTCTGGCAGGACAGGGTGCAGAACCCCCGGCTCTGACAGCACTCACAGCAAAAGAGTCATTACCTTGTCTGGACTGAGTTTGGCAGACAAGGCTGGTCCCTGCTGGGCCTGGGAGCAGAGGCTTAATAGGCGTGGACTGTGACTTGAGAGCAAGGGTGTGGTCTCCTGATCCCATCAGAACCCTTGGAACAGTGGCTTACTGGGTGTAAACCAAGCCCCGAGGGCTAGGGCATACTCCACTGCCTCCAGCAGGGCTGGTGAGCAGAAGCTTACCAGGTGAGGACTGAGACCTGTGTGTGGAGTGTAGTGCCCTGACTCTAACAGAGACTGCGAACAGAGGCTTGCCAGATATTGGACTGAGTCTGGCAGGCAGGGCATGCTCCCCTGACTCCAACTGATCTGACAAGCAGAGGCTAGCTGTGTGTGGACTGAGATCAGAGGGAAGGCCAAGTGTCCTGACTCCAACAGAGTCTGAAAACAGTGGCTTGCCAGGCAGTGGACTAAGACTGGCAAGAGGGGGCATGATACACTGACTCCAACTGGATTGACAGGCACTTCTCCAGACCCTACTCCAGAGGCTAGCTGTATGTGGACTAAGACCAGTAGGTGGGGGCATTACCCCTGGCTCCAGTTGGGCCTGTGAGCAGAAAAAAAAACAATAGTGGCTCGGCGCCTGTGGCTCAAGCGGCTAAGGCGCCAGCCACATACACCTAAGGTGGTGGGTTCGAATCCCCAGCCTGGGCTTGTCAAACAACAATGATGGCTGCAACCAAAAAATGGCCGGGCGTTGTGGTGGGCGCCTGTAGTCCCAGCTACTTGGGAGGCTGAGGCAGGAGACTCGCTTGAGCCCAGGAGTTGGAGGTTGCTGTGAGCTGTGATGCCATAGCACTCTACCCAGGGGGATAGCTTGAGGCTCCATATTAAAAAAAAAAAAAAAAGAAAGAAAAAACAGTAGTGTGGGCTGAGTCTGGCAGGTGGGAGTGTGGATCCCTGGCTCCAATTGGGCTTTGAATACCTTTGCTTTGAATTGTCCTTAAACCCCTCTCTGTTGGGCAGGGTTTGCACTGCCAGAGACAATTTGGTTGGAACCTGTGACTGGGGCTGTCTACTCTGGAACATTCTGAGGTTGACCTTTGAAGTTCTGTAAGGGAAAAAGAACTGAAGGGTGGGGGCTGGGCGCCAAGCTGTTTGTATCTCTTCACAGTCAAGATTTAAATCTAACAAGGTGGTTTCTTAGGATAGAGGAGAGGTTGGCTAATATCAAAATAGAGCTAGCCTGCACTATCTCACCAATTAGGTCCTCAGAGTCTCCAGCCAAAACTCTGAAATGGGCCTCTGTAAGGTTGTAGGAGATAAGCCACAATTACAAAGCCTAGAGCTTGGTAAGGGGCTATTCTACTACCTGGGAACCCCAATTCAATCTCACCCTATCAGTTCTAATAACCAACAGTAGAAAATAAACATGGTGTGGACCCAACAGAAGAACTCTGGCAACATGAATAACCAGAGTAGATCAACCCCTCCCTCCCCCAAGAAATGACAAAGGAGATACAACTGAAGATGCCATGCACCAAGAAATGACAGCAATGTCAGAAACTGAATTCAGAATATGGATTGCCAATAAGATAAATAGAATGGAAGAAAAGATGGAAATTGAATTCCAAAGAGTACTTCAAGAAATTAATAAATTTGAAGCCCAAGTCACCAAAGATATGGACATAATGAGAAAAGAGCAGAGCTCAAGGAAAACGAAAAAGTTAGTTGAGGAGCTCCAAAATGTAGTACAATCCCTCACTAATAGAGTTGACCAGGCAGAAGAAAGGGTCTCTGAAACTGAGGACAAAGCTTTTTTTTTTTTTTGAGACAGAGCCTCAGCTGTCCCCCTGGGTAGAGTGCCATGGCATAGCTCACAGCAACCTCCAACTCCTGGGCTCA
>NW_003852715.1:399628-401501 GCF_000181295.1 Otolemur garnettii
GAGCCGAGGACAAAGCTTTTAACGTTCCCAAACACTCAACGAGGTAGACAAATGGAGAGCAAAGACAGATCATTCCCTGAGAGAGTTGTGGGATCACTCCAAAAGATCAATATTCGTCTTATAGGAATTCCCAAAGGAGAAGAAGATGGTCCTAAAGGTACAGATGTTCTCCAAGAGATTTTGGAGGAGAATTTCCCAAGCATTGCAAGAAATTCAGAACTTCAGATAGCAGACAGTTTCAGAACTCCAGCAAGACTCATTCCAAATAAAGCATCTTCTAGACACATCATGATAAACTTTGCCAAAGTTAAGATGAAGAAGAAAATTCTGCAAGCAGCCAGACATAAGAAAGGCATCACCTACAAAGGGAGAAATATCAATGCATATTTGTCATCCAGGATCAGATTCTGGCATTCTAATCTCGGGATCAGTTTTAGGTCTGAAGATATCAGGATAAGTGAAAGACAGAGACACAATGCTTGATTACTGCCCTATAAAGGTAGTTTGTCCCCAAAAGTCACCATACATAAGGAAAATTGTAAATTGTAGCTAAATATGCTTTTATAAAATATTGATTACAAAATTTTAGAAAAAGATGAAAAGACACAGAGAAAAATCTGTAAATATTTTGTAAATTTTGTTGTAAATAAAAGTATATATAGCCAGGCCCAGTGGATTGCGACTGAAATCCCAGCACTTCAGAGGCTGAGGCAGGTAGATTGACTGAGCTCACAGTTTGGAGACCAGCTTGAGCCAGAGTGAGACCTCATCTCTGAACAATAGTTGGGTGTTGTGGTGGGCACCTCATGTCCCAGCTGCTTGGAGGCTGAGGTAAAGAATCACTTGAGCCCAGTACTTTGAAATTGCTGTGAAATGTGAAGCCATGGCACTCTATTCAGTAACAAAGTGAGACTCAGTCTCAAAAAAATAGGGTGAATGGCTCAACCTTCTACCCTACCCCAGGGATGTCCCACCTGGGAAAGGTAAATGACCCAACATCCACCTTTACTACAGAAGTCCTACCCAGGAAAGGAAATGCCCCAACACCCAAATTCCTGAAATTTAACGCCCTTCCTTCACCATTACCCACATGTAGATTAATTCCTGGTTGGAAATCCTACCCTACCCACACCCAAGTGGAATAAAGTCAATTTAATTGGAGAAAATGAATAGTACATTTACCTACAATTTTCCTTTTTCCCTATGTATAGTGACTGTAGTGGGAAATTTTGGCACACCACAGACTATAATTACTCAAGAAGGGTGATGGAAAATTGACAATGGACCTTTGTACCTTCATTATTTGGGATAGCATGCAATGTGCTAAGAGAAGATACCCAGGAAGGGGGAGGTCTAGGAGAGCAGAGATCTTCTCAAGGAGACCCTAAGGATACACTTGCAGGGTCCTCCTCATGGTGACTCAGGTGTTTATAGAAACTTAACTTCCTGAGACCTGGAAATTTCCACTTCTGTGAAATCCTGTAGTCCTGTGAGGGCAGGAACAGCTTCTCTCCCTTGATTCAAACTGATGAATGACAAAGGAACCCATGGGCAGGACATTTTGGACTGGGGATGAAAAGGAGAAGACAGAACAAATTGGGGAGCATGGCCATTTTGAATTCTTCTGAGCCTCCCTCTGCCAACTGAAATAAAGCCTTTCCTCTTATAAACATAGTGTTTGGGTGCTATTTCTCCCCATTGGGCCTCCCTATGTTGATGCCTTGACTATGCAGAGAAAGGACTTCTTTGGCAGGTCTTCAAGGAATCAAAAACTGGGATGTCTGTGCCTCAAAGGAGTAGGGCACCGGCCACATATGTCAGAGGTAGCAGGTTTAAACCCAGCCCTGGCCAAAAACTGCAAAAAAAAAAAAAA
>NW_003852715.1:403464-405245 GCF_000181295.1 Otolemur garnettii
CTGTGATGCCACAGCACTCTACCCAGGAGGACATAGTGAGATTCTGTCTCCCCAAAAAGTGATTGGGCTCAGCACCCGTACCTCAGTGAGTAGGGCATAAGCCCACATACACCGAAACTGGTGGGATTGAGCCTTGGCTGGGCTGCTAAAGAACAATGACTACTACAACAAAAAGAAAAGTCCATGGGCATTGTGGTGGGTGCTTGCAAATCTTAGCTGCTCAGGAGGCTGAGGGAGGAGAATTGCTTGAGCTCAAGAGTTTGAGGTTGCTGTGAGTTGGGACACCACTGTACTCTATCAGGGGTGACATAGTGAGACTCTGTGTCAAAAACAAACAAACAAACAAAAAAAAGAAGAGGTATCAAAAGATCAAAAATCACTCTTTGAAGGTTAAGAGAATAAAGAAGCCCCACTTCAGAGAGCAGGAGTAGAAGAGGCAGATGCCAGCTCAGCTCTTCGTGGTGCTTATACCAAGGAATCTACCACTATTTCATCCTCTGGACAAAACCTGAATATAACAGAGGGTGAAACTTTAGATGGTAAATATCAGACTGATAATATTCCTTGTGAAATAGAAATGGACACTGATCAGAACACGACAGAGAATCAAACTCCCTGACAAAGACTCAGCAGTTGAAGACCCAGTCTTCATGGTTCCTCCTTGCCCCACCAATGGAAGAAAGTGCAGCAGTGCTCAAAACTATTCTGCCATCACCTCCTATTACCACGACAGTACACGAGTCTCAGGAAATTGATGAAGATGAAGGCACACACGGTCATGATGGAAGTGACCTAAGTAACAACAGGATTGCATGGGGCTCCACCAGCTCCACAAGAAAGTAGTAGAAAAAATGCCCAGGAAGTCTTGGCAGTCAAAGCATCAAAGGTAGATTTTGTTTGTATCTTCTAAGATCATTCTTTCAGACAGGAGAAAGATTTCAGAAAGCACCTTCATAGCCATTTTGGTTAATGTGTACTATCTGGAAAAAGCAACTCAAGGACAGGAATAATGAACATTGGTAAGGCCTATTACATTTTATATATCCATTTATAATATCAGATAGCCTTTTAAGATTGTTTTAATTAGTGTTCAATGTTTTTCTTTTTTTGTAATTTTTTGGCTGGCCGGGGCTGGGTTTGAACTCACCACCTCCAGCATATGGGGCCAGCGCCCTACTCCTTTGAGCCACAGGTGCTGTCCAAGTGTCCAATGTTGATTTTTTTTTTTGAGATAGTCACACTTTGTCACCCTTGAAACAGTGACATGGTGTCTCAGCTCACAGCAATCTCAAACTCTTGGACTTAAGTGATTCTTTTGTCTCAGTCTTCCAAGTAGGTGGAACTACAAAAGCCTGCCACAACCCCCAGCTATTTTTTTTTCTTTTGCCATCATTGTTTTAGTTGGCCCAGGCTGGGTTCAGACCCACCAGTCTCAGTGTATGTGGCTGGCACCATACCTACTGAACTAGGGGTGCTGCCCAAACTTTCTCTTATTAATCTAGCACAATCATAAAATCACAAAAAATAAATAAATAAAAGAAAACCTACCACAATTGTGAGTGACTCTTTCAATGAAGCAACCAAAGGAAAAAGGCAGGTTTGCCATGATTCCTACATATACAAGTGGATTTCTTATAATGTCACTTTTTTTTGTTTTTGAGACAGAGTCTCAAGCTGTCCCCCTGGGTGGAGTGCCGTGGCATCACAGCTCACAGCAACCTCCAACTCCTGGGCTCAAGCAAGTCTCCTGCCTCCACCTCCCAAGTAGCTGGGATCACAGG